>NW_026968073.1:0-133051 GCF_028390025.1 Pseudophryne corroboree | reverse complement strand
GGAGGAGAAGCGTAAACTTGCCAATATGCCATTTACCACACGGAGTGGCAAGGAACGGCTGAGGCCCTGGCCTATGTTCATGGCTAGTGGTTCAGCTTCACATGAGGATGGAAGCACTCAGCCTCTCGCTAGAAAAATGAAAAGACTCAAGCTGGCAAAAGCACAGCAAAGAACTGTGCGTTCTTCGAAATCCCAAATCCACAAGGAGAGTCCAATTGTGTCGGTTGCGATACCTGACCTTCCCAACACTGGACGTGAAGAGCATGCGCCTTCCACCATTTGCACGCCCCCTGCAAGTGCTGGAAGGAGCACCCGCAGTCCATTTCCTGATAGTCAGATTGAAGATGTCAGTGTTGAAGTACACCAGGATGAGGAGGATATGGGTGTTGCTGGCGCTGGGGAGGAAATTGACCAGGAGGATTCTGATGGTGAGGTGGTTTGTTTAAGTCAGGCACCCGGGGAGACACCTGTTGTCCGTGGGAGGAATATGGCCATTGACATGCCTGGTGAAAATACCAAAAAAATGAGCTCTTCGGTGTGGAAGTATTTCAACAGAAATGCGGACAACAGGTGTCAAGCCGTGTGTTGCCTTTGTCAAGCTGTAATAAGTAGGGGTAAGGACGTTAACCACCTCGGAACATCCTCCCTTATACGTCACCTGCAGCACATTCATAATAAGTCAGTGACAAGTTCAAAAACTTTGGGCGACAGCGGAAGCAGTCCACTGACCAGTAAATCCCTTCCTCTTGTAACCAAGCTCACGCAAACCACCCCACCAACTCCGTCAGTGTCAATTTCCTCCTTCCCCAGGAATGCCAATAGTCCTGCAGGCCATGTCACTGGCAATTCTGACGAGTCCTCTCCTGCCTGGGATTCCTCCGATGCATCCTTGCGTGTAACGCCTACTGCTGCTGGCGCTGCTGTTGTTGCTGCTGGGAGTCGATGGTCATCCCAGAGGGGAAGTCGTAAGCCCACTTTTACTACTTCCACCAAGCAATTGACTGTCCAACAGTCCTTTGCGAGGAAGATGAAATATCACAGTAGTCATCCTGTTGCAAAGCGGATAACTGAGGCCTTGACAACTATGTTGGTGTTAGACGTGCGTCCGGTATCCGCCGTTAGTTCACAGGGAACTAGACAATTTCTTGAGGTAGTGTGCCCCCGTTACCAAATACCATCTAGGTTCCACTTCTCTAGGCAGGCGATACCGAGAATGTACACGGACGTCAGAAAAAGACTCACCAGTGTCCTAAAAAATGCAGTTGTACCCAATGTCCACTTAACCACGGACATGTGGACAAGTGGAGCAGGGCAGGGTCAGGACTATATGACTGTGACAGCCCACTGGGTAGATGTATGGACTCCCGCCGCAAGAACAGCAGCGGCGGCACCAGTAGCAGCATCTCGCAAACGCCAACTCCTAGGCAGGCTACGCTTTGTATCACCGGTTTCCAGAATACGCACACAGCTGAAAACCTCTTACGGCAACTGAGGAAGATCATCGCGGAATGGCTTACCCCAATTGGACTCTCCTGTGGATTTGTGGCATCGGACAACGCCAGCAATATTGTGTGTGCATTAAATATGGGCAAATTCCAGCACGTCCCATGTTTTGCACATACCTTGAATTTGGTGGTGCAGAATTATTTAAAAAACGAGAGGGGCGTGCAAGAGATGCTGTCGGTGGCCAGAAGAATTGCGGGACACTTTCGGCGTACAGGCACCACGTACAGAAGACTGGAGCAACACCAAAAACGCCTGAACCTGCCCTGCCATCATCTGAAGCAAGAAGTGGTAACGAGGTGGAATTCAACCCTATATATGCTTCAGAGGTTGGAGGAGCAGCAAAAGGCCATTCAAGCCTATACAATTGAGCACGATATAGGAGGTGGAATGCACCTGTCTCAAGCGCAGTGGAGAATGATTTCAACGTTGTGCAAGGTTCTGCTGCCCTTTGAACTTGCCACACGTGAAGTCAGTTCAGACACTGCCAGCCTGAGTCAGGTCATTCCCCTCATCAGGCTTTTGCAGAAGAAGCTGGAGACATTGAAGGAGGAGCTAACACAGAGCGATTCCGCTAGGCATGTGGGACTTGTGGATGGAGCCCTTAATTCGCTTAACAAGGATTCACGGGTGGTCAATCCGTTGAAATCAGAGCACTACATTTTGGCCACCGTGCTCGATCCTAGATTTAAAACCTACCTTGGATCTCTCTTTCCGGCACACACAAGTCTGCTGGGGTTCAAAGACCTGCTGGTGAGAAAATTGTCAAGTCAAGCGGAACGCGACCTGTCAACATCTCCTCCTTCACATTCTCCCGCAACTGGGGGTGCGAGGAAAAGGCTCAGAATTCCGAGCCCACCCGCTGGCGGTGATGCAGGGCAGTCTGGAGCGACTGCTGATGCTGACATCTGGTCCGTACTGAAGGACCTGACAACGATTACGGAGTCGGACATGTCGTCTACTGGCACTGCATATGATTCTCTCCCCATTGAAAGAATGGTGGAGGATTATATGAGTGACCGCATCCAAGTAGGCACGTCAGACAGTCCGTACTTATACTGGCAGGAAAAAGAGGCAATTTGGAGGCCCTTGCACAAACTGGCTTTATTCTACCTAAGTTGCCCTCCCACAAGTGTGTACTCCGAAAGAGTGTTTAGTGCCGCCGCTCACCTTGTCAGCAATCGGCGTACGAGGTTACTTCCAGAAAATGTGGAGAAGATGATGTTCATTAAAATGAATTATAATCAATTCCTCCGTGGAGACATTGACCAGCAGCAATTGCCTCCACAAAGTACACAGGGAGCTGAGATGGTGGATTCCAGTGGGGACGAATTGATAATCTGTGAGGAGGGGGATGTACACGGTGATATATCGGAGGATGATGATGAGGTGGACATCTTGCCTCTGTAGAGCCAGTTTGTGCAAGGAGAGATTAATTGCTTCTTTTTTGGTGGGGGTCCAAACCAACCCGTCATTTCAGTCACAGTCGTGTGGCAGACCCTGTCACTGAAATGATTGGTTGGTTAAAGTGTGCATGTCCTGTTTATACAACATAAGGGTGGGTGGGAGGGCCCAAGGACAATTCCATCTTGCACCTCTTTTTTCTTTCATTTTTCTTTGCGTCATGTGCTGTTTGGGGAGTATTTTTTTGAAGGGCCATCCTGCGTGACACTGCAGTGCCACTCCTAGATGGGCCAGGTGTTTGTGTCGGCCACTAGGGTCGCTTATCTTACTCACACAGCTACCTCATTGCGCCTCTTTTTTTCTTTGCGTCATGTGCTGTTTGGGTAATGTTTTTTGGAAGGGCCATCCTGCGTGACACTGCAGTGCCACTCCTAGATGGGCCAGGTGTTTGTGTCGGCCACTAGGGTCGCTTATCTTACTCACACAGCTACCTCATTGCGCCTCTTTTTTTCTTTGCGTCATGTGCTGTTTGGGGAGTGTTTTTTGGAAGGGCCATCCTGCGTGACACTGCAGTGACACTCCTAGATGGGCCAGGTGTTTGTGTCGGCCGCTAGGGTCGCTTAGCTTACTCACACAGCTACCTCATTGCGCCTCTTTTTTTCTTTGCGTCATGTGCTGTTTGGGGAGTGTTTTTTGGAAGGGCCATCCTGCGTGACACTGCAGTGCCACTCCTAGATGGGCCAGGTGTTTGTGTCGGCCACTAGGGTCGCTTAGCTTAGTCATCCAGCGACCTCGGTGCAAATTTTAGGACTAAAAATAATATTGTGAGGTGTGAGGCGTTCAGAATAGACTGAAAATGAGTGGAAATTATGGTTTTTGAGGTTAATAATACTTTGGGATCAAAATGACCCCCAAATTCTATGATTTAAGCTGTTTTTTAGTGTTTTTTGAAAAAAACACCCGAATCCAAAACACACCCGAATCCGACAAAAAAAATTCGGTGAGGTTTTGCCAAAACGCGGTCGAACCCAAAACACGGCCGCGGAACCGAACCCAAAACCAAAACACAAAACCCGAAAAATTTCAAGTGCACATCTCTAATAGAGGGGTCAGTAATGCAGTGATGGTTATAGAAAGGTCAGTGATGTAGTGTAGGGTATAGAGGGGTCAGTTATGTAGTGTGGGGTAAAGAGGGGTCAGTAAAGATACTAAGCTGAAGTACTTAGAACACTTCTTGAATTAAGACACAACCTGCAAGACAAAAGTATGCAATATGGGTGAAAAGGCAAATGTCAGAGGTCTGATACAAGTGACCAGCTCCACACCTTGCACCACACAGCGTTATGTTAAACTGGGATATGTTCTTTTTTGTGTGTGTGTGTGTGTGTGTGTGTGTGTGTGTGTGTGTGTGTGTATGTATGTGTGTGTGTGTGTGTGTGTGTGTGGGGGGGGGGGTGCCAAAGGAAATTTTTGCCATTGGCTCCTTTGGTCTAGAACCAGCCCTGATCACAAAATATTTTTGTCTGAGCAGACTGGACACTGATCAGCGTTGGCTCATTCTCAGCCCCCCGCCCAGCCTCTGCTGCCAACAGACTGCTATTAGCTAGTTAACCTTCTGCCTTCCCTATCTATGACACAGACTGCTGCTAATGCTACCAGAATGTTCCCAGTGGCTTCACACCAACAGTGAATCCCAGCCGATGATGTAGGGCAGCGTGTGGGGGAGGGGGTCAGTTGCTGTGGCTCCAACATGGTAACCGCCAATAGACTGCAATGCTTTATCGAAAGGGGGGGCGCCAGTCCCTTACTTTGCCAGGGGCGCTTGGACCCCTAGCTACACCTCTGTTGACCCTAACCGATACCCCTAAACTAACCATAATTCCTGCAGTAAAAATCCATGTTTCTATGTATATAGGGGGTCATTCCGAGTTGATCGCTTGCTGCCGTTGTTCGCTGCGTAGCAATCAGTTGAAAAAAAATGGCTAATCTGTGCATGCGCATGCTCCGTAATGTGCATGCGCATCGTACGGGTACAAAGTCCATTGTGGTTTTGCACTAGTTCTAGCGATTATTCCAATCACAGAACAGGCCACAAGGAGATTGACAGAAAGAGGGCGTTTCTGGGTGTCAACTGACCGTTTTCAGGGAGTGCTTGGAAAAATGCAGGCGTGGCAGAAGAAATGCAGACGTGGCTGGGCATTCGCTGGATGGGTGTGTGACATCAAAAGCCGTCCCTCGGTTGTTAGAATCAACGCACACGAAGTGTAACTACAGTGCTGGTCTTATTTTGAAACGATTTTGCAGGCGCTCTGCTACTCAAGTATTCGCACTTCTCCAAAGTGAATATACACTCTCCAGTGGGCAGCGACAATGCGTTTGCATGGCTGCTAAAAACTGCTAGCGAGCAATCAACTCAGAATGACCCCCATAGTGTATTGCAAGAAAATATCTGTAAATCCAATGGTACCGTAAGTGCGGTATATACTCGCACTTCTTTGCGGGGTGAGAACATCTCCCCTAAGTGAAGTCAGCCCTATGAATAGAGTTTGTGTGATCCCTGTGCAGCAGTCACAGAAAGGGTTCATCTCTGCAGTTTGTCACTCAAATTACATTGCTGCATTTTTTCTAGAAGTGGATCTGAGAGCTGTTACCCGCAGACCAGCTACAATAATTATCCTGGGTACTCACTAGACCAGTGGTTCTCAAACTGCACCCTGGGGTGCCTCAGGACACTTGCAGGGGTGCCTTGGATTGGTGGTCCAGGACCAATTCAAAATATTTATAGTTAGTGTTATAGGCAAAACCAGTGCTGTTGGCTGGCAATCATAACATATGTGCACAAGCAGAAGCAAATCCTGTCCCCTACCAAAGGGCCAGTGCTAGGGTGTTTGGCGCCTCCCTGCAAACTATTAATTTGGGCCCTCTCTCCAATACTTAATAAAGGGACAGTGCGCTCCTTAAAAAAAGAAGGTGTGGTATCACAAGGAAGGGGCATGGCCACACAATAGCACCCCAAATCAAAATACGCCACACAGTAGCACTATCTTATTGTCATTACACCGCATGTAATAATAATAATAATAATACCCACAGTCGCAGTGCCCTTTATACACATAACCACCATATCAGTGCAGCTTACACACATAATGCCAACAGTAGCAGTGCCCCTTCTACACATGCCCACGGTGGCAATCCTTTACATGGCAAATATCAACCTGGTTTTGCCATGTAAAGGATTGCCACTTTAAAAACAAACAATCAAAAAAAAAAAAAACAACAGGAAAAAACACAAAATCTCTCACTTTCTGATTCTCACACCCTATTACATTCCTCCCTATATATTTAAATGTTTCTATTACTGTATGTTCCCTCTTCCCTTCTCCAAACTATACACATCAACATTTTTTAGTATTTCCAGGTAAGTTTTGTGATGTAGGCCATGCACAATTTTAGTTGCCCTAATTACAGCCCTAATTACAGCCCTAATTACAGCCTTCTGGAGATATGGCTTCTGGAACTGAACACAGGATTCTAAATGTGGCTGTACCAAGGACCTATACAGTGGCATTACAGGTTGAGTATCCCTTATCCAAAATGCTTGGGACCAGAGGAATTTTGGATATCAGATTTTTCTGTATTTTGGAATAATTGCATACCATAACGAGATATTATGGTGATGGGACCTAAATCTAAGCACAGAAGGCATTTATGTTTCATATACACCTTATACACACAGCCTGAAGGTCATTTTAGCCAATATTTTTTATAACTTTGTGCATTAAACAAAGTGTGTGTACATTCACAGAATTCATTTATGTTTCATATACACCTTATACACACAGTCTGAAGTTCATTTAATACAATATTTTTAATAACTTTGAGTATTAAACAAAGTTTGTGTACACTGAGCCATCAAAACACAAAGGTTTCACTATCTCAGTCTCACTCAAAAAAGTCCGTATTTCGGAATATTCCGTATTTCTGAATATTTGGATATGGGATACTCAACCTGTATTACTTTTTTCTGCTACTGGTTCTTTAACCTATGCAAACAAGCATCTGACTTGCCTTTCCTATTGCTTTGTTACATTGCTCACCTGAAATAGTAATACTTAGATAGCTTTCCTCTTGCCATTATAATGCCCTTAATATTATAGTTAGCCTTTGCATTTTTGAGACGTGTATGATTTTGCATTTTTTGGCATTAAATGTTGCCATGTTCTTGACCATTCCTCTAGTCCAGGGGCGGAACTGCCAGAGACAACGGAGTCAGTTGCCGCCGGGCTCCAGCCCTAAAGGGGCTTCCTCCATTGCCCCCCGGCTGTTACGTGCCCTTCCTACTAAATAGACAAAGGCGCTACCAGCAGGGTCTCGCAGTTTGTACATTCCATGCCGTAACACCCTTCTTTCCACCTTCACAATGAAGCTATTGGTACTTTGCAAAAAAAAAATTATTAGCATTGCAACTCAGCAGATCAATGCAGTGTGCAGCCACACACTCCATATATCTGCTCAGCCACAAAGCTGATTATTTCTTCACAAAGTACAAGGTGAGCTCCAAATAGAATTCTCTAGCTTAGATTATACCTTTCTATGCAAGGGTAAATAGCTCAATTGTTTGACTGCAATGCCACAGGAAATGGTTTGGATCCAAGACAGTGTGACTGAATAATAAAGAAACCTTAAGATGAGTTCATGAATGTTGTATAAGTATTAGTGAGAGAATGGGTCAGGAGCATGCTAGGCTGCAAAAAATAAGGTAGGCTGCAAGTGAAAGTAATGATCTCCTATATATTTTCCCAGATCTGTCACTCTGTGTGGCTAACTCTGGGGGAAGTCACAGCAATGGGCGGAGACGGCATCTGCAGGACGATACACCAGTGCCAGCAGCAGACCGTAACAAAGTGACAGATCAGGGAGAATATATAGGAGGTAGGGAGGTGGCCATGGTACATGGCTGGCCAAGGGACACTAGCTCATGTACCCCTTTACCACTGAGGCTGGCCACCAAGGATGGACCTGTCACCAGTGCACATGCAATAACCTCTTCTGCTGCCCTCTTTGCAACTCAGATTGCCCAGTGCTCCCCTTCGCTAACAGTCCACAAAGTTTCTCCATCTCACGATCTGCCTCCTCACCCCCACTTTCATCTCTACAGCACACGCGCATATCATACAAGATCCCATCATGCGTACGTAGGTCTGAAATGCAAGAGGGAGGTTGGGGGGAGATTGGCATGCGCCAGAAACACCACACAGCTCACTGTGACCACAGTGGAGAGGCGCTGCAACAGAACAATACACCAACCTCGGAGCAAGGAACTGCGTCGGTCAGGAGGAGAACTATTTCAATAGCATAAAAAGGTTAATGCGTCCCACCCTATGGACACCAGACTCATCAAGTCACTGTTGCCAGAGTCTCATACAATGACTCTGAACCTCTAAGCACACTATTTGACTGTCCACACCCTGCTGTGCCTAATACCCATCTCCTCCACCACCCTCAACACTGACCCACACATCATTCACCCACAAAGATACAATAAAGGTAGTTTGGATAAATTAGCTAAATGAAATGGATTTAACCAATTTATCTAAATGACCATTTTTGGATGTTTTCCAGTGTTTGTGAGCAAATGGTCAATTGTCATTTGCTGCCACATATTAGCATAATTTTGTTTCAACTAGAAAAAAAAAATTGGACAGATAATCTAAGTGTGGATCCAGTTTAAAGGTCCGTATTCACGGCCCGATTTTGGGGAGAGATGTGTGCTGAGCGAACTGCTCAGCACACATCTCTGCCCCCGCTCAGCACAGCGTGATGTGTGCTGAGCGTACGGGGGGTGGGGGGGGGGGGGCGCTCATTTCACCCCCTGTGTAGGGCATTCTGTGTGTATCCAGTTTTCCAGGTGTGAGCATGATACAACTACTGACTTGCGAGTAACTATACAGCAGCTCCATACCTTGTGACTTGAAGAAACACCAGTTAACCCCGGGAATGCTGCAGTCAAAGCAACAATTCCTCTTCTTACATTCCGCTGCACTTATTGTGGGGTAGCCGCAATCCCTTCTGCTGTACGGTTCCACATTACATTGTTTCTTGTCACTTCCTGTTGATGCAGTAAGGAAACATCCAGGAATTACAGCAGCTTAGTTTTTTTTTTTTTAACTGGGGCAATTTAGCTAGATCACAGGGCAATTTAGCTCCTTTGGTCCTTTTTTAGGACAAGTTAATCAGACAGTTGAGCAAACTGAAAAACAGCTAACAGGAAATTTCCACTTAAATGGTATTTTCTAATCTTATCTGACCATGACTAAAAATAAAGGATACACAAGATAAACTCTTAGAGCCATGGACCTTATCCATGTTTAAGCTCCATCAAATCTGTAATCAATAGCACTACATGCTCCCACTTTACCACTGTACTATATACTCTACCTGTGTTTTTAAGGTAAAAACACCATTTAACCCCAGTGACACTTGAATTAAAGCAGCAGCCTCTGGAATAGCATTCCTTAGCATTAATCCCAGGAAATCTGCAATCTTCACGCTCTTTGATAGCCATGCTACATTGCTGTTTACTTGGATGGAGCAGAGAGCACAACATCAGGACATAGGAAATATTACAATGCATGATAAGAAAGGTGTGAGCTCTACAGCAAGGCCTCTAACCCTTTGCCAGTGCCAAATACATAGGGCTTAACTCAGATCTGATCACAGCAGCAAATTTATTAGCTAAAACCATGTACACTGCAGGGGGGGGGGTGTATAATATGTGCAGAGAGAGTTAGATTTTGGTGCGGTGTGTTCAAACTGAAATCTAAATTGCAGTGTAAAAACAAAACAGCCAGTATTTACCCTGCACACAAACAATATAACCCACCTAAATCTCTCTGCAAATGTTATATCTGCCCCCCCCCCCCAACCCTGCAGTGCACATGGTTTTGCCCACTAGCTAACAAATTTGCTGCATCTGGGAATTACAGCAGCTTAATATTTCTTTTTACAGAAGGTTCAGCAAATTAAATTATTTAGTGAAATACTGTAATCATAACAGTTACAGGGATATTGTAGGTAGATTTATTGTCAGTGGATAAATGTAAAAATTAAACCCTTAGGCATAGTTCCAAAATGCTGTCATTGCAATCCAGATTTTAAGGATATCATGCTTGAGCACAGGTGACTTAATTAGAACTTCGGTCAATGTGAATTAACCATTGGACTCAACCATGGTTATCCTTAAAACCCAGGGGTCTATTTAAGATCGATCTTAATCGATGTTGGGCTTCCAGGTTGAAAAAAAAACACACATTTACTAACATTTTAAAATTTATATAAAAAATCATCTGTTCGTAAATGCAGTGCACATGGTTTTGCCCAACTGCTAACAAAAATCCTGCTGCGATCAACTCAGAATTACCCCCCATGGCCCTCATTCCGAGTTGTTCGCTCGCAAGCTGCTTTTAGCAGCATTGCACACGCTAAGCTGCCGCCTACTGGGAGTGAATCTTAGCATCTTAAAATTGCGAACGAAAGATTTGCAATATTGCGATAAGACATCTCTGTGCAGTTTCTGAGTAGCTCGAGACTTACTCTGCCAGTGCGATCAGTTCAGTGCTTGTCGTTCCTGGTTTGACGTCACAAACACACCCAGCGTTCGCCCAGACACTCCTCCGTTTCTCCAGCCACTCCCGCGTTTTTCCCAGAAACGGTAGCATTTTTTCCCACACGCCCCTAAAACGGCCTGTTTCCGCCCAGAAACACCCACTTCCTGTCAATCACATTACGATCACCAGAACGATGAAAAAACCGTGAGTAATATTCCTAACTGCACAGCAAATTTACTTGGCGCAGTCGCAGTGTGAACATTGCGCATGCGCATTAAGCGGAAAATCGCTGCGATGCGAAGAAAATTACCGAGCGAACAACTCGGAATGACCACCTATGTGCACTGCAGGGAAGGCAGATTTAACATGTGCAGAGAGAGTTAGATTTGGGTGTGGTGTGTTCAATCTGCAATCTAATTTGCAGTGTAAAAATAAAGCAGTTAGTATTTACCCTGCACAGAAACAAAATAACTCACCCAAATCTAACTCTTTCTGCACATGTTATATCTGCCTCCCCTGCAGTACACATGGTTTTGCCCAACTGCTAACAAAATTCCTGCTGCGATCAACTTGGAATTACCCCCATCGATTGATGTTTTCACACTGCTCGTGTATATAAGACATAGGGCCTAATTCAGTTTGGATCGTAATACGCGTTCCAACCGCAAAAACTATGAAGAGGATGGGGGCATATACGCAGGGTCCATCCTGTGCGTGTGCCTACATTTTCTCCGGGTGCCCCGCAGAAAATGCGAATGCCTCTGCCTGTCAATCAGTAGAGGGCGTACCTTTGCAGGTATATCGCGATCATGAGCCATGTCTCCCATTTTTGTAATTATAGGTGCTCTGTGAGCTGCTGGCCATGCCCCAGCCCCTCTGTCTCCCGTGAATAGAGATTGAGGCTTATTCAGACCAGATCGCTTCAATTTATTTTCACCCAGCGGGCAATCTGGTTTGCACAGCACATGCGTATGCGCCACAATGCGTAAGTGCGACGGTCCGGAGATCACAAGAAGATTGACAAGAAGAGGGTGTTTGTGTGGGTGGCAACTGAATGTTTCTAGGGAGTGTCCGGAAAAACA
This sequence comes from Pseudophryne corroboree, assembly GCF_028390025.1. Taxonomy (NCBI): domain Eukaryota; kingdom Metazoa; phylum Chordata; class Amphibia; order Anura; family Myobatrachidae; genus Pseudophryne; species Pseudophryne corroboree. The sequence goes on along the minus strand of NW_026968073.1, from coordinate 121,455 downwards.
CTGGAGGGACCCGGCGTTTTGTGGGAGGATTTGTGACGTCACCTCAATGGCTGAGTAAGTGCTGAGCTGTGCAGCTCTTGTGCACATGTGATCACACACCTGCACAGCAAATTTTCCCTTCCGCTGTAGGCGACAACTACCTGATTACAGGGATGCAAAAAACACACCCTAGCGATCAGGTCTGAATTACCCACAATGTGCATATTTGCAGAGCAACAAGCTACAGGGAGCCTTCCACCCCCCCCCCTTTCCCATGGGAAGGGGGGGGGGGTTGTTTGGGTTAGCTGGACATTCCCCAAAAAAGTGACTGTCCTGCAAAAATTGGGATAGTTGGGAGGTATGTTCAAATACATTTATTGTTTTGCATGCAGGGTAAATACTGGCTTCTTTGACATTTAGCCACAAATGCTGCACAGCTGAATTACAGTATTACACTGCAATTAACAGTTATGCTAGGACATTCCCCCTCCCAAATCTACCTCTCTCTGCATGTTACATCTGTCCCACAGTGGCGTGCGGTGAGGTCAGTGGCTAGTGAGGCACTACAGCCATAATGTCCGCCGAATCCTGCCGATGACCCTTAGCCAATGCCCGCTACTGCCTCTGAGCCGATACCCGCTGCCACCGCCAATAGCTTACAAACTCGCCCACAATCAACTGACCCAGCCCTCCACCACTAATTTCTATCTCAGTCCGATGCCGCCAATGCCCGCTGCCTGCCTGCTCATTGTTCTCGTTATATATTATAAATTTTTAAAGAAAAAAAAAATGAGTGTTTGGGACTGGGAAGGGTGAGGGAGGAGGACATGAATGCAATTTTGTTGTCCAGGGCTTCCATTAACTTAAAGGAGAAGGGTCTGAATGGGTTAAAAAAAATGCGTGAGGCCCCCCCTCCTTAGTATAACCAGCCTCGGGCTCTTTGAGCCGGTCCTGGTTATTTAAATACTGGGGGAAAAATTGGACAGGGGTTCCCCGTATTTAGACAACCAGCACCGGGCTCTTAGACCGGTCCAGGTTCCAAAAATACGTGGGACAATAGATGTAGGGGTCCCCCATATTTTTAAAACCAGCACCGGGCTCCACTAGCCAGAGAGATAATGCCACAGCCGGGGGACACTTTTATGTAGGTCCCTGCGGCCCTGGCATTACCCCTCCAACTAGTCACCCCTGGCCGGGGTTCCCTGGAGGAGTGGGGACCCCTTAAATCAAGAGGTTCCTCCCCTCGAGGCACCCAAGGGCCAGGGGTGAAGCCCGAGGCTGTCCCCAGCACCCCTGGGTGGTGGGTGCCGGGCTGATAGCCATGTGTGTAAAAAAAGAATATTGTTTTTTCGTTGTGGAACTACAAGGCCCAGCAAGCCTCCCCCGCTTGCTGGTACTTGGAGAACCTCAAGTACCAGCAGGCGGGGAAATAACGGGCTTGCTGGTACCTGTAGTTCTACAACAACAAAAAATACCCAAATAAAAACACAAACACACACAGCGTGACAGTAAAATTATTGAGACAGGCTGTAGCATGTGGGTGCATGTAACCCTATAAAAGTGATGGATTGGGTGACTATTACAATACCCACTGTTGCTGTCTGAAAAATGATGGATTTATAGATTGCTCTGCCGAGACATGTTTTTTTCTAAAATGCACCACAGGTATGGATGGATAGTATACTTGACGACACAGAGGTAGGTAGAGCAGTGGCCTACTGTACCGTACTGCTATGTATTATATTATTTATTATTATTATTATCCTTTATTTATATGGCGCCACAAGGGTTCCGCAGTGCCCAATTACAGAGTACATAAACAAATAATCAAACAGGAAAACAGCAACTTACAGTTGACGACAATATAGGACAAGTACAGGGTAAATAAACATAGCTACATCAGCAGATGACACTGGAATAAGTATCAGGTGGCAGAAGACTGCTGGATTTGGTGCAGCTGAAGATTATTAAAGTAAGAAAAGAGTAAGCACATGAGGGAAGAGGGCCCTGCTCGTGAGAGCTTACATTCTAAAAGGGAGGGGTAGACAGACAGGGTGAGACAGATGGGGTACATAGAGAGCATGGAACAGAGGTTTAGGATGAGATTTGGCTGGGTTTGGTGAAGAAGTGGGTCTTGAGAGCCCGTTTGAAGTTTTGTAGAGAGGTGGAGAGTCTGAGGGGGAGAGGTAGGGAATTCCAGAAAAGTGGTGCAGCACGTGAAAAATCTTGGAGGTAGGAGTGGGAGGAAGTAATCCGTAGGCAGGAGAGTCGGTGTGCATTAGCAGAGCGAAGAGGACGGGTGGGAGTGTAAAGCGAGATAAGATCAGAGATGTAGATGGGAGAGGAGTGGGTGAGGGCTTTGTAAGCAAGTGTGAGAAGCTTGAAATGGATTCTGAAAGGGAAGGGGAGCCAGTGAAGGACTAGTAAGAGAGGAGAGGTGGACGTAGTGCGTTTGGTGAGGAAAATGAGCCGGGCAGCAGCATTGAGGATAGATTGGAGTGGAGAGAGGTATTTGTCAGGAATGCCAGTCAGGAAGAGATTACAGCAGTCCAGTCTGGAGATGACCAGTGAGTGGATAAGAGTCTTAGTAGCATCCTGGGTCAGAAAGGGTCTGATCCTGGAAATATTTTTTAGATGAAAACGGCAGGTTTGTGAGAGGTGCTGAATGTGTGGTTTGAAGGAGAGGGAGGAGTCAAGGATTACTCCAAGACAGCGCGCTTGGGGGGTAGAGGAGATAGTAGTGCCATCAATAGATAATGAGATTGTAGGAGGTGAGATTATGCGGGAGGGAGGGAAGATGATCAGCTCGGTCTTAGACATGTTAAGTTTAAGAAAGCGCTGGGACATCCAGGAAGAGATAGCAGAGAGACAGTTGGAGATACGAGTGAGGAGAGTAGGGGAGAGGTCTGGAGAGGAAAGATAGATTTGAGTGTCATCAGCATAGAGATGATATTGGAAACCAAAAGAACTAATGAGCTTACCTAGTGAGGACGTATAGAGAGAGAAGAGAAGAGGACCAAGGACAGAACCTTGGGGTACCCCTACAGTTAGTGGAAGTGAGGGGGAGGTGGAGTCATGAGAGGAGACAGAGAATGAACGGTCAGAAAGGTAGGACGACAACCAAGAGAGGGCAGTGTTACGCAAACCAATGGAGTGAAGGATTTGCAGTAGGAGAGGATGGTCCACAGTGTCAAAAGCAGCAGAGAGATCAAGTAGAATAAGTAGAGAGTAGTGTCCCTTAGATTTAGCAGCATGGAGGTCATTGCATACTTTTGTAAGGGCAGTTTCAGTGGAGTGGAGAGGACGGAAGCCAGACTGGAATGGGTCAAGCAGTGAGTGTGAGGAAAGAAAGGAAGTAAGGCGGTTGTAGACAATACGCTCAAGGAGTTTGGAGGCAAAAGGGAGGAGAGAGATGGGTCGGTAGTTGGAGATAGTGTTTGGATCAAGGGTAGGTTTTTTAAGAATAGGAGAGATGAGAGCGTGCTTGAAGGCAGAGGGGACAGTGCCTGATGAGAGGGAGAGATTGAGAAGGTGGGAAAGATGGGAACAAGCAGAAGAAGAGAGGTGGCAAAGGAGGCGGGAGGGGATAGGGTCAAGTGGGGAGGTGGTGAGGGGACAGGAACGAATGAGGGCCATGACTTCCTCTCCAGATGCATGGGAGAAAGATGACAGAGTTGGTGCGAGGGATGGGGAGGGTTGGTAAGGGATGGGAGAAGGCTGGTTACTGATAGTCTGGTGTGATGTGATGTCCTGACGTATGGAGTCAATTTTGGATGTGAAGTAAGTGGCAAAGTCAAGAGCAGAGAGTGAGGAAGGGAGACGAGGTGGAGGTGGGCAGAGGAGTGAGTTGAGAGTGGCAAAGAGGCGCCGGGGGTTGGAAGACTGGGAGGAGATGAGGTTCTTGAAGTATGACTGTTTAGCAAGAGAAAGGGCAGCACTGAAGGATGAGAGCATAAGTTTGAAATGGAGGAAGTCTGCCTTAGAGCGTGATTTCCTCCAGTGTCGCTCAGCAGTACATGAGCATTTTTGCAGATATCTGGTGCATTTGGTGTGCCAGGGTTGAGGTGTTAATTTGCAAGGGTGAATAGTGGTTGGTGGAGCAACAGAGTCAAGAGCAGAAGTAAGGGAAGCATTGTATGTGGAAGTGGCTTGTTCAGGGCATGAGAGAGAGAGAATAGGAGAGAGAAGTGAGTCAAACAGGGAGGAAAGGAATGTGGTGTCAATAGCTTCAATGTTACGCTTAGTGATGGTAGCCTTAGGAGGTAGAGATGGGGAAGTCGAGAGAGATAGGTTGAAGGAGAGCAGGTGGTGGTCAGAGAGGGGAAATGGGGAGTTGGAAAAATCAGAAATATCACAGCGGTGAGTGAAGACCAGATCCAGTGAGCTCCCATTCACATGGGAGGGTGAGGAGGTCCACTGGGAGAGACCAAGTGAAGAGGTGAGGTTAAGGAGTTTAGAGGCAGGGGATTGTGTGGGGATGTCAATAGGGATGTTGAAATCGCCTAGGATAATGGTGGGAATGTCAGAAGAGAGGAAGTGAGGAAGCCAGGAAGCAAAGTTGTCGATGAATTTGGAAGCAGTGCCAGGGGGCCGGTAAATGACAGCTACTCTAAGATGGACTGGTTGGAAGAGGCATATGGTGTGGACCTCAAATGTAGAGAATATAAGGGATGGTTCTGGTGGTATGAGTTGGTAGGAGTAACTAGAAGGTAAAAGGACCCCAACACCACCCCCATGGCGACCCCCAGGTCGGGGTGTGTGTGTGAATGTAAGGCCCCCAGCAGAGAGAGCAGCAGCAGAAGTAGTGTCAGAGGGCATAATCCAAGTTTCAGTAATGGCTAGTAGGTGTAGGGAGTTGGAAATGAAAAGGTCATGAGTGGGGACCAGTTTGTTACAAACAGATCTGGCATTCCAGAGGGCACAGGATAGGGGGTATGAGTTTGTGGGAGAGATGTGAATTAGATTTTCAGGGTTGCTGTAGCGATGAGGTGGGATTAACTTTGAGGGCAGGGATGATGAGAGAGTAGTGATGGTACGGGTGCCTGAGCTAGGAGGGGAAACTGCAGGAGGTGGGCAGGGAGGGAGGTCAGTGTGATGTGGATGGGGGTGTGGGGAGGTGACAGGGAAGGGAGAGAGGGAGCAGGGCTGAGTTGTGGGGTAGCAGGACCATGGGGCAGAGGTGAATGAAAGTGGGGTAACAGGAAAGGTGGGGGAAGGAAACAGAGGGATGGAGGGGAGACAGAGGAGGGGAGAGAGGAGGAGGTGGAGGAGACTAGTGGGGAAGGATAAAGATACATTATTAGGTAGACACTGAGTGATGTGGGGAGTATAAGAAAACCTTGACATAGTGTTAAGTAGGTAAATAGGTTGAAGTAGTGGAAGTAGGAGAGGAGACTGTAAGGCAATCCGAGCAGAAGAATTGCAGAAATGCAGGTGAGAAAAGCAGTGTAGGCTCAAGGGGTGTAGATTTAGTATGAAATGAGTCAAAAGCGTAGATAAAGTGGGTGCAGAAATGTATTTGGAGTGTAAGAAATGAAAGGATTGTGAGAGGTTTAAGAAGCAATGGTAATTATGTTAGATGTTTTAAGTGTTTGCAGGTAAAATTGCATTGGTGCAGCTGTGCTTAAAAAACAAAATTACAATAATACAGATACAGGCATTTGTAGGTGAAATGGATGGTTTATGAAATGTCCAAGTAAGGTAGTTCTGTGCTATGTAATCAGATGCAACAATCAGGAGGTGAGTGATCTGAGGAGTAAGTGACTCACATTTGTTATTAGTTCTTCAGTTTTCTTTGTTTTGTTAGATTGGTGTGCTTCTGTTTTCCTTCTTTTTCACTTCGATTGAACGCTGATTGAACACTGCTGTTATGTGTCAATTTTATCACGCTTTGATAAAAATGCACGCTTAGATCAATAAATGCACAGCCTACACCATTGGACTTAAGTAGAAGACTATTACAAGTGAAACCAATAATTGAAATCTGTAACCACACCCCACCCCCTCAAATGCCAGGCAATAAATTACCTTAAAAACAACAACCAGGCATTCCACAAAGATTAAACTGGGTCTATATCATTCAAAACTTTAAAAAAGTACTTAAAAATCACATACTATGCGATAATGTTTCAATTTGCATTACCCAGCAGAATTAGCTTTGCATATATAGATATAGTGCAGCAGAATATATTGGTGGTTGTAGTCAATTGTAATTACCTGTAGGTGACAAGAAGAGAAGAAACGTCAATTCACAATCGATATCAGCTGAAGATAAATTAACGCTGATTGAACGCTGCTGTTATGTGTCAATTTTATCACGCTTTGATAAAAATGCACGCTTGGATCAATAAATGCACAGCCAAACGGCTTTGCACAGCCTACACCATTGGACTTAAGTAGAAGACTATTACAAGTGAAACCAATAATTGAAATCTGTAACCACACCCCACCCCCTCAAATGCCAGGCAATAAATTACCTTAAAAACAACAACCAGGCATTCCACAAAGATTAAACTGGGTCTATATCATTCAAAACTTTAAAAAAGTACTTAAAAATCACATACTATGCAATAATGTTTCAATTTGCATTACCCAGCAGAATTAGCTTTGCATATATAGATATAGTGCAGCAGAATATATTGGTGGTTGTAGTCAATTGTAATTACTCAGCAGAATTAGCTTTTCATATATAGATATAGTGCAGCAGAATATATTGGTGGTTGTAGTCAATTGTAATTACCCAGCAGAATTAGCTTTGCAAATATAGATATAGTGCAGCAGAATATATTGGTGGTTGTAGTCAATTGTAATTACCCAGCAGAATTAGCTTTGCATATATATAGTGCAGCAGAATATATTGGTGGTTGTAGTAAATTGTAATTACCCAGCAGCAGCTCTACTGCACTCAACATCACCAGTGCTCACAATATATATAATGCTATATACTATGCCATAGTGGTGCTTACTATATAACACCCCCTACTGCGTTCCCCCTGGCAATGAGCATGACACCCAGAGAGTGAAACCCCTGGCAATGAGCATGACACCCAGCACGTGAAACTCTTGGCATTGAGCAGTTTTTGTAAAAGTAATTAGAAGCTTTACTGTAGGGCATAGTGTATCACAGATATTGTGGTGAGTGACATAATATGTTCCAAAGGGCATTAATGTGTGGGGCTTACCCTGCACAGAAACAAAATAACTCACCCAAATCTAACTCTTTCTGCACATGTTATATCTGCCTCCCCTGCAGTACACATGGTTTTGCCCAACTGCTAACAAAATTCCTGCTGCGATCAACTTGGAATTACCCCCATCGATTGATGTTTTCACACTGCTCGTGTATATAAGACATAGGGCCTAATTCAGTTTGGATCGTAATACGCGTTCCAACCGCAAAAACTATGAAGAGGATGGGGGCATATACGCAGGGTCCATCCTGTGCATGTGCCTACATTTTCTCCGGGTGCCCCGCAGAAAATACGAATGCCTCTGCCTGTCAATCAGTAGAGGGCGTACCTTCGCAGGTATATCGCGATCATGAGCCATGTCTCCCATTTTTGTCATTATAGGTGCTCTGTGAGCTGCTGGCCATGCCCCAGCCCCTCTGTCTCCCGTGAATAGAGATTGAGGCTTATTCAGACCAGATCGCTTCAATTTATTTTCACCCAGCGGGCAATCTGGTTTGCATTGCACATGCGTATGCGCCACAATGCGTAAGTGCGACGGCCCGGAGATCACAAGAAGATTGACAAGAAGAGGGTGTTTGTGTGGGTGGCAACTGAATGTGTCTAGGGAGTGTCCGGAAAAACACTGGAGGGACCCGGCGTTTTGTGGGAGGATTTGTGACGTCACCTCAATGGCTGAGTAAGTGCTGAGCTGTGCAGCTCTTGTGCACATGTGATCACACACCTGCACAGCAAATTTTCCCTTCCGCTGTAGGCGACAACTACCTGATTACAGGGATGCAAAAAACACACCCTAGCGATCGGGTCTGAATTACCCACAATGTGCATATTTGCAGAGCAACAAGCTACAGGGAGCCTTCCACCCCCCATCCACCCCCTTCCCCATGGGAAAGGGGGGGGGGGGGTGTTTGGGTTAGCTGGACATTCCCCAAAAAAGTGACTGTCCTGCAAAAATTGGGATAGTTGGGAGGTATGTTCAAATACATTTATTGTTTTGCATGCAGGGTAAATACTGGCTTCTTTGACATTTAGCCACAAATGCTGCACAGCTGAATTACAGTATTACACTGCAATTAACAGTTATGCTAGGACATTCCCCCTCCCAAATCTACCTCTCTCTGCATGTTACATCTGTCCCACAGTGGCGTGCGGTGAGGTCAGTGGCTAGTGAGGCACTACAGCCATAATGTCCGCCGAATCCTGCCCATGACCCTTAGCCAATGCCCGCTACTGCCTCTGAGCCGATACCCGCTGCCACCGCCAATGGCTTACAAACTCGCCCACAATCAACTGACCCAGCCCTCCGCACTATCCTGACTTCTCCCGTCTGCTTACTTTGTGCTTTCCAATGCACAATGCAAACTACAGGTAGTACTGCAGGGCCCACACCCTTTTACTTGCCTTACAGAGCAGCTCTGGGTCTGTTACAGTGCCCAGCTGCTGCAAGAAATCAGCTTGAATGCTTCAGGGGCTGGGGCATAGCCAACATGAGCCCCACACCGAAGGAGGGTGGAGGTGTTTAATGCGAACTAGGGGTCATCCAAGCGCCGCAAAAGGCCGCCATGCCCTGCACGCCCCTTTTCTCTTTTCATATGCAGACGAGAGTTGAAGCCAACTTTGACCCACTGCTTGGATGGCATTACCATATGCAAATCAATCTGCTGCAGGCCTTCCCCCAGGAATGCTTGCACTAGTTGTTGCATTTGGTTTGTTGTTTGGGGGTGCTTCAGTATTAGGCAGCCTTCTGCCCTCCCATGTTCATCTGAAAATATGTGTTCTCCCTGCAGTTGTTGTCCCCAGATGAGAGTTCCCTTGTGCTGCCTCAGTTGAATCTCCTTTACTTGACAGAGATGTGCCTGAGCAGCGGCCCTCCCCAGCCCTATCTCAAATCATACTTATTTTGCATAGGAGATACCATGGTCATGAAGATTGTTTTCCCAGGGTGAGGTTCATTCATTGCATTCTGGGTATGCTGACCCCTGTGATTTCCCCAAATGTGGGAAACTCGACTGCATTATTTGTGGTAGTGGGGGACTGTGTTTGTGCTTTCCTCTGGTCAGCTCTGGTAAAAGTCAGATTTCTTTGTCTCAGATCTTCCTCTAGCCTTGTTCTTCTTTCGAGAGTTCCCTTGTGCTGCCTCAGTTGGATCTCCTTCACTTGACAGGGGGGTGCACGAGCAGCGACCCTCCCCAGCTCTAGCCCAACTCCTATTTACCTGCCAGGTGAGATACTATGATCAGGAAGGTGCTTCTCCCAGGGCAAGGCTCACCCATTGCACTCTGGGTGTGCTGCTCCTGCGATTTCCCCAAATGTGGGACACTTGACTGCATAATTTGTGTTTCCTCTGGTCGGCTCTCATATAATTCAGATCTCTTTGTCTCAGGTCTTTCTCCAGCCTAGTTTGCTGTCTGTTTCCACTTCTCTTTTCTTGAGCCGCTCCCTTCTATGCAGTTGCGCACTATCCTGACCTCTCCCGTCTGCTTACTTTGTGCCTTCCAACGCACAATGCATACTACAGGTAGTGCTGCAGGGCCCACACCCTTTTACATGCTTTACAGAGCAACTCTGGAGCTGTTACAGTGCCCAGCTGCTGCAAGAAATCATCTTGAATGCTTCAGGGGCTGGGGCATAGCCAACATGAGCCCCACACCGAAGGAGGGGTCATCCAAGCGCCACAAAAGGACACCATGCCCTGCACATCCCTTTTTTCTTTTCATATGCAGACGAGGGTTGAAGCCAACTTTGACCCACTGCTTGGATGACATCACCATATGCAAATCCATCTGCTGCAGGCCTTCCCCCAGGAATGCTTGCACTAGTTGTTGCATTTGGTTTGTTGTTTGGGGGTGCTTCAGTATTAGGCAGCCTTCTGCCCTCCCATGTTCATCTGAAAATATGTGTTCTCCCTGCAGTTGTTGTCCCCAGATGAGAGTTCCCTTGTGCTGCCTCAGTTGAATCTCCTTTACTTGACAGAGATGTGCCTGAGCAGCGGCCCTCCCCAGCCCTATCCCAAATCATACTTATTTTGCATAGGAGATACCATGGTCATGAAGATTGTTCTCCCAGGGTGAGGTTCATTCATTGCATTCTGGGTATGCTGACCCCTGTGATTTCCCCAAATGTGGGAAACTCGACTGCATTATTTGTGGTAGTGGGGGACTGTGTTTGTGCTTTCTTCTGGTCAACTCTGGTAAAAATCAGATTTCTTTGTCTCAGATCTTCCTCTAGCCTTGTTCCTCTTTCGAGAGTTCCCTTGTGCTGCCTCAGTTGGATCTCCTTCACTTGACAGGGGGGTACCCGAGCAGCGACCCTCCCCAGCTCTAGCCCAACTCCTACTTACCTGCCAGGTGAGATACTATGATCATGTAGGTGCTTCTCCCAGGGCAAGGCTCACCCATTGCACTCTGGGTGTGCTGCCCCTGTGATTTCCCCAAATGTGGGAAACTTGACTGCATAATTTGTGTTTCCCCTGGTCGTCTCTCGTATAATTCAGATCTCTTTGTCTCAGGTCTCTCTCCAGCCTAGTTTGCTGTCTGTTTCCACTTCTCTTTTCTTGAGCCGCTCCCTTCTATGCCCTTGCGCACTATCCTGACTTCTCCCGTCTGTTTACTTTGTGCCTTCCAACACACAATGCAAACTACAGGTAGTGCTGCAGGGCCCACACCCTTTTACTTGCCTCACAGAGCAGCTCTGGAGCTGTTACAGTACCCAGCTGCTGCAAGAAATCAGCTTGAATGCTTCAGGGGCTGGGGCATTGCCAACATGAGCCCCACACCAAAGGAGGGTGGGGGTTTTTAATGCGAACTAAGGGTCACCCAAGCGCCGCAAAAGGCCGCCATGCCCTGCACGCCCCTTTTCTCTTTTCATATGCAGACGAGGGTTGAAGCCAACTTTGACCCACTGCTTGGATGGCATTACCATATGCAAATCAATCTGCTGCAGGCCTTCCCCCAGGAATGCTTGCACTAGTTGTTGCATTTGGTTTGTTGTTTGGGGGTGCTTCAGTATTAGGCAGCCTTCTGCCCTCCCATGTTCATCTGAAAATATGTGTTCTCCCTGCAGTTGTTGTCCCCAGATGAGAGTTCCCTTGTGCTGCCTCAGTTGAATCTCCTTTACTTGACAGAGATGTGCCTGAGCAGCGGCCCTCCCCAGCCCTATCCCAAATCATACTTATTTTGCATAGGAGATACCATGGTCATGAAGATTGTTCTCCCAGGGTGAGGTTCATTCATTGCATTCTGGGTATGCTGACCCCTGTGATTTCCCCAAATGTGGGAAACTTGACTGCATTATTTGTGGTAGTGGGGGACTGTGTTTGTGCTTTCCTCTGCTCAGCTCTGGTAAAAGTCAGATTTCTTTGTCTCAGATCTTCCTCTAGCCTTGTTCTTCTTTCGAGAGTTCCCTTGTGCTGCCTCAGTTGGATCTCCTTCACTTGACAGGGGGGTGCCCGAGCAGCGACCCTCCCCAGCTCTAGCCCAACTCCTACTTACCTGCCAGGTGAGATACTATGATCAGGAAGGTGCTTCTCCCAAGGCAAGGCTCACCCATTGCACTCTGGGTGTGCTGCTCCTGCGATTTCCCCAAATGTGGGAAACTTGACTGCATAATTTGTGTTTCCTCTGGTCGGCTCTCGTATAATTCAGATCTCTTTGTCTCAGGTCTTTCTCCAGCCTAGTTTGCTGTCTGTTTCCACTTCTCTTTTCTTGAGCCGCTCCCTTCTATGCCCTTGCGCACTATCCTGACCTCTCCCGTCTGCTTACTTTGTGCCTTCCAACGCACAATGCATACTACAGGTAGTGCTGCAGGGCCCACACCCTTTTACATGCTTTACAGAACAGCTCTGGAGCTGTTACAGTGCCCAGCTGCTGCAAGAAATCATCTTGAATGCTTCACGGGCTGGGGCATAGCCAACATGAGCCCCACACCGAAGGAGGGTGGAGATGTTTAATGCGAATTAAGGGTCATCCAAGCGCCACAAAAGGACGCCATGCCCAGCACATCCCTTTTTTCTTTTCATATGCAGACGAGGGTTGAAGCCAACTTTGACCCACTGCTTGGATGACATCACCATATGCAAATCCATCTGCTGCAGGCCTTCCCCCAGGAATGCTTGTACTAGTTGTTGCATTTGGTTTGTTGTTTGGGGGTGCTTCAGTATTAGGCAGCCTTCTGCCCTCCCATGTTCATCTGAAAATATGTGTTCTCCCTGCAGTTGTTGTCCCCAGATGAGAGTTCCCTTGTGCTGCCTCAGTTGAATCGCCTTTACTTGACAGAGATGTGCCTGAGCAGCGGCCCTCCCCAGCCCTATCCGAAATCATACTTATTTTGCATAGGAGATATCATGGTCATGAAGATTGTTCTCCCAGGGTGAGGTTCATTCATTGCATTCTGGGTATGATGACCCCTGTGATTTCCCCAAATGTGGAAAACTCGACTGCATTATTTGTGGTAGAGGGGGACTGTGTTTGTGCTTTCCTCTGGTCAGCTCTGGTAAAAGTCAGATTTCTTTGTCTCAGATCTTCCTCTAGCCTTGTTCTTCTTTCGAGAGTTCCCTTGTGCTGCCTCAGTTGGATCTCCTTCACTTGACAGGGGGGTGCCCGAGCAGCGACCCTCCCCAGCTCTAGCCCAACTCCTACTTACCTGCCAGGTGAGATACTATGATCAGGAAGGTGCTTCTCCCAGGGCAAGGCTCACCCATTGCACTCTGGGTGTGCTGCTCCTGCGATTTCCCCAAATGTGGGACACTTGACTGCATAATTTGTGTTTCCTCTGGTCGGCTCTCGTATAATTCAGATCTCTTTGTCTCAGGTCTCTCTCCAGCCTAGTTTGCTGTCTGTTTCCACTTCTCTTTTCTTGAACCGCTCCCTTCTATGCCCTTGCGCACTATCCTGACTACTCCCGTCTGCTTACTTTGTGCCTTCCAACGCACAATGCATACTACAGGTAGTGCTGCAGGGCCCACACCCTTTTACATGCTTTACAGAGCAGCTCTGGAGCTGTTACAGTGCCCAGCTGCTGCAAGAAATCAGCTTGAATGCTTCAGGTGCTGGGGCATAGCCAACATGAGCCCCACACCGAAGGAGGGTGGAGGTGTTTAATGCGAATTAGGGGTCATGCAAGCGCCGCAAAAGGCCGCCATGCCCTGCACATCCCTTTTTTCTTTTCATATGCAGACGAGGGTTGAAGCCAACTTTGACCCACTGCTTGGATGACATCACCATATGCAAATCCATCTGCTGCAGGCCTTCCCCCAGGAATGCTTGCACTAGTTGTTGCATTTGGTTTGTTGTTTGGGGGTGCTTCAGTATTAGGCAGCCTTCTGCCCTCCCATGTTCATCTGAAAATATGTGTTCTCCCTGCAGTTGTTGTCCCCAGATGAGAGTTCCCTTGTGCTGCCTCAGTTGAATCGCCTTTACTTGACAGAGATGTGCCTGAGCAGCGGCCCTCCCCAGCCCTATCCCAAATCATACTTATTTTGCATAGGAGATATCATGGTCATGAAGATTGTTCTCCCAGGGTGAGGTTCATTCATTGCATTCTGGGTATGATGACCCCTGTGATTTCCCCAAATGTGGGAAACTCGACTGCATTATTTGTGGTAGTGGGGGACTGTGTTTGTGCTTTCCTCTGGTCAGCTCTGGTAAAAGTCAGATTTCTTTGTCTCAGATCTTCCTCTAGCCTTGTTCTTCTTTCGAGAGTTCCCTTGTGCTGCCTCAGTTGGATCTCCTTCACTTGACAGGGGGGTGCCCGAGCAGCGACCCTCCCCAGCTCTAGCCCAACTCCTACTTACCTGCCAGGTGAGATACTATGATCATGTAGGTGCTTCTCCCAGGGCAAGGCTCACCCATTGCACTCTGGGTGTGCTGCCCCTTTGATTTCCCCAAATGTGGGAAACTTGACTGCATAATTTGTGTTTCCCCTGGTCGGCTCTCATATAATTCAGATCTCTTTGTCTCAGGTCTCTCTCCAGCCTAGTTTGCTGTCTGTTTCCACTTCTCTTTTCTTGAGCCGCTCCCTTCTATGCCCTTGCGCACTATCCTGACTTCTCCCGTCTGCTTACTTTGTGCCTTCCAACGCACAATGCGAACTACAGGTAGTGCTGCAGGGCCCACACCCTTTTACTTGACTTACAGAGCAACTCTGGAGCTGTTACAGTGCCCAGCTGCTGCAAGAAATCAGCTTGAATGCTTCAGGGGCTGGGGCATAGCCAACATGAGCCCCACACCGAATGAGGGTGGAGGTGTTTAATGCGAACTAGGGGTCATCCAAGCGCTGCAAAAGGCCGCCATGCCCTGCACGCCCCTTTTCTCTTTTCATATGCAGATGAGGGTTGAAGCCAACTTTGACCCACTGCTTGGATGACATCACCATATGCAAATCCATCTGCTGCAGGCCTTCCCCCAGGAATGCTTGTACTAGTTGTTGCATTTGGTTTGTTGTTTGGGGGTGCTTCAGTATTAGGCAGCCTTCTGCCCTCCCATGTTCATCTGAAAATATGTGTTCTCCCTGCAGTTGTTGTCCCCAGATGAGAGTTCCCTTGTGCTGCCTCAGTTGAATCTCCTTTACTTGACAGAGATGTGCCTGAGCAGCGGCCCTCACCAGCCCTATCCCAAATCATACTTATTTTGCATAGGAGATACCATAGTCATGAAGATTGTTCTCCCAGGGTGAGGTTCATTCATTGCATTCTGGGAATGCTGACCCCTGTGATTTCCCCAAATGTGGGAAACTCGACTGCATTATTTGTGGTAGTGGGGGACTGTGTTTGTGCTTTCCTCTGGTCAGCTCTGGTAAAAGTCAGATTTCTTTGTCTCAGATCTTCCTCTAGCCTTGTTCCTCTTTCAAGAGTTCCCTTGTGCTGCCTCAGTTGGATCTCCTTCACTTGACAGGGGGGTGCCCGAGCAGCGACCCTCCCCAGCTCTAGCCCAACTCCTACTTACCTGCCAGGTGAGATTCTATGATCATGAAGGTGCTACTCCCAGGGCAAGGCTCACCCATTGCACTCTGGGTGTGCTGCTCCTGCAATTTCCCCAAATGTGGGACACTTGACTGCATAATTTGTGTTTCCCCTGGTCGGCTCTCGTATAATTCAGATCTCTTTGTCTCAGGTCTCTCTCCAGTATAGTTTGCTGTCTGTTTCCACTTCTCTTTTCTTGAGCCGCTCCCTTCTATGCCCTTGCGCACTATCCTGACTTCTCCCGTCTGCTTACTTTGTGCCTTCCAATGCACAATGCAAACTACAGGTAGTGCTGCAGGGCCCACACCCTTTTACTTGCCTTACAGAGCAGCTCTGGAGCTGTTACAGTGCCCAGCTGCTGCAAGAAATCAGCTTGAATGCTTCAGGGGCTGGGGCATAGCCAACATGAGCCCCACACCGAAGGAGGGTGGAGGTGTTTAATGCAAACTAGAGGTCATCCAAGCGCCGCAAAAGGCCGCCATGCCCTGCACGCCCCTTTTCTCTTTTTTGATATGCAGACGAGGGTTGAAGCCAACTTTGACCCACTGCTTGGATGGCATTACCATATGCAAATCAATCTGCTGCAGGCCTTCCCCCAGGAATGCTTGCACTAGTTGTTGCATTTGGTTTGTTGTTTGGGGGTGCTTCAGTATTAGGCAGCCTTCTGCCCTCCCATGTTCATCTGAAAATATGTGTTCTCCCTGCAGTTGTTGTCCCCAGATGAGAGTTCCCTTGTGCTGCCTCAGTTGAATCTCCTTTACTTGACAGAGATGTGCCTGAGCAGCGGCCCTCCCCAGCCCTATCCCAAATCATACTTATTTTGCATAGGAGATACCATGGTCATGAAGATTGTTCTCCCAGGGTGAGGTTCATTCATTGCATTCTGGGTATGCTGACCCCTGTGATTTCCCCAAATGTGGGAAACTCAACTGCATTATTTGTGGTAGTGGGGGACTGTGTTTGTGCTTTCATCTGGTCAGCTCTGGTAAAAGTCAGATTTCTTTGTCTCAGATCTTCCTCTAGCCTTGTTCTTCTTTCGAGAGTTCCCTTGTGCTGCCTCAGTTGGATCTCCTTCACTTGACAGGGGGGTGCCCGAGCAGCGACCCTCCCCAGCTCTAGCCCAACTCCTATTTACCTGCCAGGTGAGATACTATGATCAGGAAGGTGCTTCTCCCAGGGCAAGGCTCACCCATTGCACTCTGGGTGTGCTGCTCCTGCGATTTCCCCAAATGTGGGACACTTGACGGCATAATTTGTGTTTCCTCTGGTCGGCTCTCATATAATTCAGATCTCTTTGTCTCAGGTCTTTCTCCAGCCTAGTTTGCTGTCTGTTTCCACTTCTCTTTTCTTGAGCCGCTCCCTTCTATGCCCTTGCGCACTATCCTGACCTCTCCCGTCTGCTTACTCTGTGCCTTCCAACGCACAATGCATACTACAGGTAGTGCTGCAGGGCCCACACCCTTTTACATGCTTTACAGAGCAGCTCTGGAGCTGTTACAGTGCCCAGCTGCTGCAAGAAATCATCTTGAATGCTTCAGTGGCTGGGGCATAGCCAACATGAGCCCCACACCGAAGGAGGGTGGAGATGTTTAATGCGAATTAGGGGTCATCCAAGCGCCACAAAAGGACGCCATGCCCTGCACATCCCTTTTTTCTTTTCATATGCAGACGAGGGTTGAAGCCAACTTTGACCCACTGCTTGGATGACATCACCATATGCAAAACCATCTGCTGCAGGCCTTCCCCCAGGAATGCTTGCACTAGTTGTTGCATTTGGTTTGTTGTTTGGGGGTGCTTCAGTATTAGGCAGCCTTCTGCCCTCCCATGTTCATCTGAAAATATGTGTTCTCCCTGCAGTTGTTGTCCCCAGATGAGAGTTCCCTTGTGCTGCCTCAGTTGAAATCATACTTATTTTGCATAGGAGATACCATGGTCATGAAGATTGTTCTCCCAGGGTGAGGTTCATTCATTGCATTCTGGGTATGCTGACCCCTGTGATTTCCCCAAATGTGGGAAACTCAACTGCATTATTTGTGGTAGTGGGGGACTGTGTTTGTGCTTTCTTCTGGTCAACTCTGGTAAAAATCAGATTTCTTTGTCTCAGATCTTCCTCTAGCCTTGTTCCTCTTTCGAGAGTTCCCTTGTGCTGCCTCAGTTGGATCTCCTTCACTTGACAGGGGGGTACCCGAGCAGCGACCCTTCGCAGCTCTAGCCCAACTCCTACTTACCTGCCAGGTGAGATACTATGATCATGTAGGTGCTTCTCCCAGGGCAAGGCTCACCCATTGCACTCTGGGTGTGCTGCCCCTGTGATTTCCCCAAATGTGGGAAACTTGACTGCATAATTTGTGTTTCCCCTGGTCGGCTCTCGTATAATTCAGATCTCTTTGTCTCAGGTCTCTCTCCAGCCTAGTTTGCTGTCTGTTTCCACTTCTCTTTTCTTGAGCCGCTCCCTTCTATGCCCTTGCGCACTATCCTGACTTCTCCCGTCTGCTTACTTTGTGCCTTCCAACACACAATGCAAACTACAGGTAGTGCTGCAGGGCCCACACCCTTTTACTTGCCTCACAGAGCAGCTCTGGAGCTGTTACAGTGCCCAGCTGCTGCAAGAAATCAGCTTGAATGCTTCAGGGGCTGGGACATTGCCAACATGAGCCCCACACCGAAGGAGGGTGGGGGTGTTTAATGCGAACTAAGGGTCACCCAAGCGCCGCAAAAGGCCGCCATGCCCTGCACGCCCCTTTTCTCTTTTCATATGCAGACGAGGGTTGAAGCCAACTTTGACCCACTGCTTGGATGGCATTACCATATGCAAATCAATCTGCTGCAGGCCTTCCCCCAGGAATGCTTGCACTAGTTGTTGCATTTGGTTTGTTGTTTGGGGGTGCTTCAGTATTAGGCAGCCTTCTGCTCTCCCATGTTCATCTGAAAATATGTGTTCTCCCTGCAGTTGTTGTCCCCAGATGAGAGTTCCCTTGTGCTGCCTCAGTTGAATCTCCTTTACTTGACAGAGATGTGCCTGAGCAGCGGCCCTCCCCAGCCCTATCCCAAATCATACTTATTTTGCATAGGAGATACCATGGTCATGAAGATTGTTCTCCCAGGGTGAGGTTCATTCATTGCATTCTGGGTATGCTGACCCCTGTGATTTCCCCAAATGTGGGAAACTCGACTGCATTATTTGTGGTAGTGGGGGACTGTGTTTGTGCTTTCCTCTGCTCAGCTCTGGTAAAAGTCAGATTTCTTTGTCTCAGATCTTCCTCTAGCCTTGTTCTTCTTTCGAGAGTTCCCTTGTGCTGCCTCAGTTGGATCTCCTTCACTTGACAGGGGGGTGCCCGAGCAGCGACCCTCCCCAGCTCTAGCCCAACTCCTACTTACCTGCCAGGTGAGATACTATGATCAGGAAGGTGCTTCTCCCAGGGCAAGGCTCACCCATTGCACTCTGGGTGTGCTGCTCCTGCGATTTCCCCAAATGTGGGACACTTGACGGCATAATTTGTGTTTCCTCTGGTCGGCTCTCATATAATTCAGATCTCTTTGTCTCAGGTCTTTCTCCAGCCTAGTTTGCTGTCTGTTTCCACTTCTCTTTTCTTGAGCCGCTCCCTTCTATGCCCTTGCGCACTATCCTGACCTCTCCCGTCTGCTTACTCTGTGCCTTCCAACGCACAATGCATACTACAGGTAGTGCTGCAGGGCCCACACCCTTTTACATGCTTTACAGAGCAGCTCTGGAGCTGTTACAGTGCCCAGCTGCTGCAAGAAATCATCTTGAATGCTTCAGTGGCTGGGGCATAGCCAACATGAGCCCCACACCGAAGGAGGGTGGAGATGTTTAATGCGAATTAGGGGTCATCCAAGCGCCACAAAAGGACGCCATGCCCTGCACATCCCTTTTTTCTTTTCATATGCAGACGAGGGTTGAAGCCAACTTTGACCCACTGCTTGGATGACATCACCATATGCAAAACCATCTGCTGCAGGCCTTCCCCCAGGAATGCTTGCACTAGTTGTTGCATTTGGTTTGTTGTTTGGGGGTGCTTCAGTATTAGGCAGCCTTCTGCCCTCCCATGTTCATCTGAAAATATGTGTTCTCCCTGCAGTTGTTGTCCCCAGATGAGAGTTCCCTTGTGCTGCCTCAGTTGAAATCATACTTATTTTGCATAGGAGATACCATGGTCATGAAGATTGTTCTCCCAGGGTGAGGTTCATTCATTGCATTCTGGGTATGCTGACCCCTGTGATTTCCCCAAATGTGGGAAACTCAACTGCATTATTTGTGGTAGTGGGGGACTGTGTTTGTGCTTTCTTCTGGTCAACTCTGGTAAAAATCAGATTTCTTTGTCTCAGATCTTCCTCTAGCCTTGTTCCTCTTTCGAGAGTTCCCTTGTGCTGCCTCAGTTGGATCTCCTTCACTTGACAGGGGGGTACCCGAGCAGCGACCCTTCGCAGCTCTAGCCCAACTCCTACTTACCTGCCAGGTGAGA
Source organism: Pseudophryne corroboree (assembly GCF_028390025.1). Classification (NCBI taxonomy): domain Eukaryota; kingdom Metazoa; phylum Chordata; class Amphibia; order Anura; family Myobatrachidae; genus Pseudophryne; species Pseudophryne corroboree. The sequence goes on along the minus strand of NW_026968073.1, from coordinate 101,848 downwards.
TACTATGATCATGTAGGTGCTTCTCCCAGGGCAAGGCTCACCCATTGCACTCTGGGTGTGCTGCCCCTGTGATTTCCCCAAATGTGGGAAACTTGACTGCATAATTTGTGTTTCCCCTGGTCGGCTCTCGTATAATTCAGATCTCTTTGTCTCAGGTCTCTCTCCAGCCTAGTTTGCTGTCTGTTTCCACTTCTCTTTTCTTGAGCCGCTCCCTTCTATGCCCTTGCGCACTATCCTGACTTCTCCCGTCTGCTTACTTTGTGCCTTCCAACACACAATGCAAACTACAGGTAGTGCTGCAGGGCCCACACCCTTTTACTTGCCTCACAGAGCAGCTCTGGAGCTGTTACAGTGCCCAGCTGCTGCAAGAAATCAGCTTGAATGCTTCAGGGGCTGGGACATTGCCAACATGAGCCCCACACCGAAGGAGGGTGGGGGTGTTTAATGCGAACTAAGGGTCACCCAAGCGCCGCAAAAGGCCGCCATGCCCTGCACGCCCCTTTTCTCTTTTCATATGCAGACGAGGGTTGAAGCCAACTTTGACCCACTGCTTGGATGGCATTACCATATGCAAATCAATCTGCTGCAGGCCTTCCCCCAGGAATGCTTGCACTAGTTGTTGCATTTGGTTTGTTGTTTGGGGGTGCTTCAGTATTAGGCAGCCTTCTGCCCTCCCATGTTCATCTGAAAATATGTGTTCTCCCTGCAGTTGTTGTCCCCAGATGAGAGTTCCCTTGTGCTGCCTCAGTTGAATCTCCTTTACTTGACAGAGATGTGCCTGAGCAGCGGCCCTCCCCAGCCCTATCCCAAATCATACTTATTTTGCATAGGAGATACCATGGTCATGAAGATTGTTCTCCCAGGGTGAGGTTCATTCATTGCATTCTGGGTATGCTGACCCCTGTGATTTCCCCAAATGTGGGAAACTCGACTGCATTATTTGTGGTAGTGGGGGACTGTGTTTGTGCTTTCCTCTGCTCAGCTCTGGTAAAAGTCAGATTTCTTTGTCTCAGATCTTCCTCTAGCCTTGTTCTTCTTTCGAGAGTTCCCTTGTGCTGCCTCAGTTGGATCTCCTTCACTTGACAGGGGGGTGCCCGAGCAGCGACCCTCCCCAGCTCTAGCCCAACTCCTACTTACCTGCCAGGTGAGATACTATGATCAGGAAGGTGCTTCTCCCAGGGCAAGGCTCACCCATTGCACTCTGGGTGTGCCGCTCCTGCGATTTCCCCAAATGTGGGAAACTTGACTGCATAATTTGTGTTTCCTCTGGTCGGCTCTCGTATAATTCAGATCTCTTTGTCTCAGGTCTTTCTCCAGCCTAGTTTGCTGTCTGTTTCCACTTCTCTTTTCTTGAGCCGCTCCCTTCTATGCCCTTGCGCACTATCCTGACCTCTCCCGTCTGCTTACTTTGTGCCTTCCAACGCACAATGCATACTACAGGTAGTGCTGCAGGGCCCACACCCTTTTACATGCTTTACAGAACAGCTCTGGAGCTGTTACAGTGCCCAGCTGCTGCAAGAAATCATCTTGAATGCTTCAGGGGCTGGGGCATAGCCAACATGAGCCCCACACCGAAGGAGGGTGGAGATGTTTAATGTGAATAAGGGGTCATCCAAGCGCCACAAAAGGACGCCATGCCCTGCACATCCCTTTTTTCTTTTCATATGCAGACGAGGGTTGAAGCCAACTTTGACCAACTGCTTGGATGACATCACCATATGCAAATCCATCTGCTGTAGGCCTTCCCCCAGGAATGCTTGTACTAGTTGTTGCATTTGGTTTGTTGTTTGGGGGTGCTTCAGTATTAGGCAGCCTTCTGCCCTCCCATGTTCATCTGAAAATATGTGTTCTCCCAGCAGTTGTTGTCCCCAGATGAGAGTTCCCTTGTGCTGCCTCAGTTGAATCTCCTTTACTTGACAGAGATGTGCCTGAGCAGCGGCCCTCCCCAGCTCTATCCCAAATCATACTTATTTTGCATAGGAGATACCATGGTCATGAAGATTGTTCTCCCAGGGTGAGGTTCATTCATTGCATTCTGGGTATGCTGACTCCTATGATTTCCCCAAATGTGGGAAACTCGACTGCATTATTTGTGGTAGTGGGGGACTGTGTTTGTGCTTTCCTCTGGTCAGCTCTGGTAAAAGTCAGATTTATTTGTCTCAGATCTTCCTCTAGCCTTGTTCTTCTTTCGAGAGTTCCCTTGTGCTGCCTCAGTTGGATCTCCTTCACTTGACAGGGGGGTGCCCTAGCATCAACCCTCCCCAGCTCAAGCCCAACTCCTACTTACCTGCCAAGTGAGATACTATGATCATGAAGGTGCTTCTCCCAGGGCAAGGCTCACCCATTGCACTCTGGGTGTGCTGCTCCTGCGATTTCCCCAAATGTGGGAAACTTGACTGCATAATTTGTGTTTCCCCTGGTCAGCTCTCGTATAATTCAGATCTGTTTGTCTCAGGTCTCTCTCCAGCCTAGTTTGCTGTCTGTTTCAACTTCTCTTTTCTTGAGCCGCTCCCTTCTATGCCCTTGCGCATTATCTTGACTTCTCCCATCTGCTTACTTTGTGCCTTCCAATGCACAATGCGAACTACAGGTAGTGCTGCAGGGCCCACACCCTTTTACTTGCCTTACAGAGCAGCTCTGGAGCTATTACAGTGCCCAGCTGCTGCAAGTAATCAGCTTGAATGCTTCATGGGCTGGGGCATAGCCAACATGAGCCCCACACCGAAGTAGGGTGGAGGTGTTTAATGCGAACTAGGGGTCATCCAAGCGCCGCAAAAGGCCGCCATGCCCTGCACGTCCCTTTTCTCTTTTCATATGCAGACGAGGGTTGAAGCCAACTTTGACCCACTGCTTGGATGACATCACCATATGCAAAACCATCTGCTGCAGGCCTTCCCCCAGGAATGCTTGTACTAGTTGTTGCATTTGGTTTGTTGTTTGGGGGTGCTTCAGTATTAGGCAGCCTTCTGCCCTCCCATGTTCATCACCCAGAGTGCAATGGGTGAGCCTTGCCCTGGGAGTAGCACCTTCATGATCATAGTATCTCACCTGGCAGGTAAGTAGGAGTTGGACTAGAGCTGGGGAGGGTCGCTGCTCGGGCACCCCCCTGTCAAGTGAAGGAGATCCAACTGAGGCAGCACAAGGGAACTCTTGAAAGAGGAACAAGGCTAGAGGAAGATCTGAGACAAAGAAATCTGACTTTTACCAGAGCTGACCAGAGGAAAGCACAAACACAGTCCCCCACTACCACAAATAATGCAGTCGAGTTTCCCACATTTGGGGAAATCACAGGGGTCAGCATACCCAGAATGCAATGAATGAACCTCACCCTGGGAGAACAATCTTCATGACCATGGTATCTCCTATGCAAAATAAGTATGATTTGGGATAGGGCTGGTGAGGGCCGCTGCTGTCCCGCTCAGAAACAAATAATTAATTACGCTGGCGGGGTAAGGACAGTGCCCAGGCACTAATGTCCACTTTTGCCAGCCTTTTGTGAGGAATTTATGCTGCCCAGGGTGCCCCCCCCCCCCCCCCACCCACATGCCCTGCACCCTGCAGTGCCTGTGTTTGTGTGGAAGCATGGCGCACAGCATTCCGCTCGCTGCGTGGTACCTCAGAATGCCGTCACTGGAGAAGAAGTCTTCTGTTCTTCTGCTACTCGCCTGTCTTCTGACTTCTGGCTCTGTAAGGGGGTGATGGCAGGCTACGGGAGTGGGCATCTAGGCGTACCCAGCGATCAGCACCCTCAGGAGCTAATGGTGTCCTGTCAGCCAGAAGCAGAGCCATTGAACTCACTAGAAGTTGGTCATACTTCTCTCCCCTAAGTTCCACGAAGCAGGGAGACTGTTGCCAGCAGCCTCCCTGAAAATAAGAAAAACTAACATAAGTCTTTTCAGAGAAACTCAGTAGAGCTCCCCTGTAGTGCATCCAGTCTCACTGGGCACAATTCTAAAACTGGAGTCTGGAGGAGGGGCATAGAGGGAGGAGACAGTTCACACCCTTTGAAAGTCTTAAAGTGCCCATGTCTCCTGCGGATCCCGTCTATACCCCATGGTTCTTAATGTGATCCCAGCATCCTCTAGGACGTATGAGAAAACAAATAACGCACACACGAGGAGGAGAGAACAAAGGAAGCTATAAGGAGGGGAGGGGAGGGGAGGGGGGGGGGAGGTAAGGTAGTAAAGGGATATTGGATAAACTACAACCTTATACATATTCATTAATGTACCAGTAGTTAGAAGTAGAAGAGCTCTAACAGAAACCACAAAGCTTATCTAAAGCCACACCACACTGGATATGCCCAATCTCATTTGATCTTTGAAGCAAAGCAGTATTGGACTTTGTTACTACCAAGCAGTCTCTCATCCATGTATTATCAGATTCTTTAGGTGTTTTTAAACTACCAACACCCTTTTCTTGGTACTGTACATTTCATTTTTACACATATTCTTTTATGTACCAGAAGTTAGAAGTAGAAGAGCTCTAACAGAAACCACGAGCTCATCTACAGCCACAGCACACTGGATTTGCCCAATCTCTCCTGATCATGGAAGCTGAGCAGTGTTGGTCCTGGTTTTAGTACTTGGATGGGAGACCACCAGGAAATACCAGGAGCTGTGTGTATTTTTACAATACCAACACCGTTCTCTTGATGCATTCCATTTTGAAACATTGGGGCAGATCTATTAAGCCTGGTGAACTGATAAAGTGCAAGGTGATAAAGTACCAGCCAGTCAGCTCCTAACTGTCATTTTTCAAACCCAGCCTGTGACATGGCAACTAGGAGCTGATTGGCTGGTACTTTATCACCATGCAAATTATCATTTCACCAGGTTTAATAAATCGTCCGCTTATTCATTTATGTACGAGTAGTTAGAAGTAGAAGAACTCTAACAGAAACCACTAAACTCATCTACAGCCACACCACACTGTATATGCCCAATATCACCTGATCTTAGGCCTGGTTTGTTCTTGGATGTGAGACCACCTGGGAATACCCGGTGCTGTAGGTAGTTTTATACTACCAACACCGTTCTCTTGATGCATTCTATTTTGAAACTTATTCATTGATGTAGAAGTTAGAAACAGCAAAAATCATCTACAGCCGCATCACACTGGATATGTCCAATCCAGTGGCGTAACTAGAAATTTTTCTCCCCCAAGCCAAAAAATTCTTCGGCGCCCCCCCCCCCCCCTTCATGCTCCATAATTGGGAGCAAGAAAGGGATAAATATGCGCGCGCCCAAGGCGCGCGCGTCAAAAAAGGGGCGTGGTTTTGTTGGAGTGGGAGTGGTTTCACATAACGGGGCGTGGCATTGCAGGAAAAGACTACCTTATACCCCAGTTTTGCAACCTGCACGCCCATACGTTGGCCACCACAGGAAAGAAAAATAATCCTGATTCATGCCCCTTATTTGTCATTTTTCCTCCTTATAGTAATGCCCAGTATACATTATGCCACATACTGCAATGGCCCTTAGACATTATGCCGCACACAATAATGCACGACACAATATGCACACACTGTAATGCCCCCGACACATTATGCCACACACCGTAATGTCTGTGACACATTATGCCACACACCGTAATGCCTGTGACACATTATGACAGGAATCGCAATGCCCGTTATACATTATGCTACACACTGCAATGCCCCTGATACATTATAGCACATACAATGCCTGTGACACATTATGACACACACCGCAATGTCCGTGATACATTATGCCACACACTGCAATGCCCGATACATTATAGCACATACAATGCCTGTGACACATTATGCCACACACTGCAATGACCTTGAGACATTATACCACAATGCCCGTGATATAGTATACCATACACCGTAATGCCTGTGACACATACCGCAATGCCCTGCCCGTTATACCCTATGCCACACATCGCAATGCCCGTTATGTATTATGCCACACTGCAATGACCCTGAGACATTATACCACATACCACAATGCCCGTGATATAGTATACCACACACCGTAATGCCTGACACATTATGACACACACCGCAATGTCCGTGATACATTATGCCACACACTGCAATGACCCTGAGACATTATACCACATATCACAATGCCCGCGATATAGTATACCATACACCGTAATGCCTGCGACACATTATGACACACACCGCAATGTCCGTGATACATTATGCCACACACCGTAATGCCCATTACACATTAAGTCCTACAGTAAGGCTTCTAATTACTTTTCAATTACCTGCTCGTTGTCAGGGGTTTCATGCACTGGGTGTCATGCTCGTTGCCAGGGGTTTCATGCTCTTGGTTCCATGCACGGTGCCAGGGGTTTTCATGCTCAGGGTGTCATGCTCGTTGCCAGGGATTTCATGCACTGGGTGTCATGCTCGTTGCCAGGTGTTTCATGCACTGGGTGTCATGCTCGTTGCCAGATGTTTCATGCACTGGGTGTCATGCTCGTTGCTAGGAGGTAGTCCTTGTTGCTAGGGCTGTGCTCCCAGTGCCACATATGTCCCCAGTGCCAGATATTCCCCCACGGTGCCAGGTACTTACATGCCTTAGTGCCAAATATAGTCCCCCCCCCCATGTGCCAGGTACACATATGCCCCCAGTGCCAGATATTCCCCCCCAGTGCCATATATGCCCCCAGTGCCAGATATTCCCCCCAGTGCCATATATGCCCCCCATGCCATATATGCCCCCAGTGCCAGATACCCCCCCCAGTGCCATATATGCCCCCAGTGCCAGATATTCCCCCCCAGTGCCATATATGCCCCAGTGCCAGATATCCCCCCAGTGCCAGATATGCCCCCAGTGCCAGATATTCCCCCCAGTGCCAGAAATGCCCCAGTGCCAGATATTCCTCCCTCCCCCCCCGTGCCATATATGCCCCCAGTGACAGATATTTACCGCCCCCCCCCCCGCCGTCGCTTTTTGGAGGGACACGGAGGGCACAGCTCGTCTCTCCTGTGTCCCTCCTGCTGCATCATCTCCGGCGGCCGCGGGTCTAATAGGGGGAAGTGCCGGTTCGTGAGCCAATTAGAGCTGTGTGCCCTCCGTGTCCCTCCAAAAAGCGGCGGAGGGAAGGAGACTGCAGACTGACATGCGGACGCTCGTCCGCATGTCAGTCTGTTGTAAATCAGTGGCGCACCCGCAGCCCCTCGCCCCCAAGCCACCGCGAGGACTGCGGAGGCAGTAGTTACGCCACTGGTCCAATCTCATCTGATGATGGAAGCTAAGCAGTGTTGTGCCTGGTTTGTTTTTGGATTTCAAGTCCTGCCTTCTGGTTTGGCCACGGCACCTCGGATATTCACCAAGGTCATGGCCGTGATGACGACCCTTCACCATCAGAGAATCAGGATCCTGCCAAATCTGGACGACTTGCTGATCCTGGTGAACTCCCAAGAGGTTCTCCACAGTTATCTGGAACTGGCAGTCCAATTCCTAAAAGTCCACGGGTGGCTCATCAACTGAAAAAAGTCCTCGCTGGTCCCTGCTCGGAACATTGTGCACCTAGGGGCACTGCTGGACACACACAGCCAACAATTGTTTCTGTCTCCAGAGAAAGTCCTGAAAATTCAGGACAGTATCGTCCTCTCTCGCCCAAGAGTGTTGATACACACAGCGAAGTACTAGACCTCATGGTGTCGGCTTTCGATATGGTAGAGTACGCTCAATTTCATTACCGCCCTCTGCAGAGGTTAATCCTCTCCAAGTGGGACGGCCTGCCTCATCGGATGATGTCTCAAATGATCTCCTTGACTCCGGAGGTTCGTCTGACACTGAGCTGGTGGCTACAGGACCAACAGTTGAGCAGGGGCCATCCCTTCTGGATCTCCAACTGTGTCCTCCTGACAATGGATGCCAGTCTTTTGGGCTGGGCCATGGTGTTGGAGCAACACTTTCTCCAGGGTCGGTGGACCAGGGAGGAATCTCTCCTCCTGATATACATTCTGGAATTGCAGGCAGTGTTCAATTAATTGACACTGGCCCTGCCTCTAGTACAGAACAGGCCTGTTCAAGTACAATCTGACAACGCCACCACGGTAGTGTACACAAATCATCAAGGCGGCACTCGAAACTGCATGGCAAAGCTGGAAGTATCAAAAATCCTCCGTTGGGTAGAAAGTCATCTGACAGCAATATCGGCAGTGTTCATTCCCGGAGTCCTCAACTAGGAAGCGGATTTCCTCAGTCGTCAGGACGTTCACGCTGGAGAGTGGAGAGGCCGCAGCAGAAATGTCAGCACTGGTGTCAGTAGGTGACTGAGGCAGGGATGACTGGGAGATAGTGGATGACTGAAGCATGTATGAGTGGGAGATAGTGGGTGACTGAGGCCGGGGTGACTGGGAGATAGTGGGTGACAGGGAGATAGTGGGTTACTGAGGGAGGGGTGATAGGAAGGGGTTGGGTAAGTATGGGAAGAAAGTGGGTGACAGGTATAATAAATGACTAAGGCAGGGGTGATAGGGAGATAGTGGATGACTGTGGCAGGGGTGACAGGGACAGTAAGAGACTGAGGCAGGGGTGACAGGGATAGTGGCTGACTGAGGCAGGGGTGACTGGGAGATAGTGGGTGACTGAGGCAGGGTTGACAGGGAGATAGTGGGTGACTGAAGCAGGGGTGATAGGGTGACAGTGGGTGACTAAAGCAGGGGTGACTGGTATAGTGGGTGACTGAGGCAGGGATCGCAGATATAGTGGTTGACTGAGGCAGCGGTGACTGGGAGATAGTGGGTAACTGAGGCAGGGGTGACAGGGAAAGTGTGTGACTCAGGCAGGGGTGATAGGGAGATAGTGGGCTGCATATCTCTGCCTCACTGCAGCAGCACATTCCTGCTTCAATGACAGCAGCACATCCCTACCTCACTTATAGCAGCACATCCCTGCCTCGCTGACAGCAGCACATCCCTGCCTCACTGACAGCAGCACATCCCTGCCTCGCTGACAGCAGCACATCCCTGCTTCGCTGACAGCAGCACATCCCTGCTTCGCTGACAGCAGCACATCCCTGCCTCGCTGACAGCAGCACATCCCTGTCTCGCTAACAGCACCACAGCACTGCTTCGCTGACAGCAGCACATCACTGCTTCACTACCAGCAGCACCAATGTGTTTCTTCGTTGGTTGATAGAAGAAACATCTTACAAAAACTCTCCAGATTATTGACTTTTTTAAGTTTTTCTAGGAAACGTTTTAGATGAATGCTTATTAGCATTTGTCAGTATGTACTTTTGCAAAGTGTCTCTGTGGCGCAATCAGTTAGTGTGTACGGCTATTAACCAAAAGGTTGGTGGTTCAATCCCACCCAGGGACGTAATTGACCTTGTTATCAGATTTTGGTGATCTTTAAGTAGACAAGTCAAATTTCATACCCCCTGTTATGGTGTAGGGTACCTGGCCTTCTCTGATGTAATCAGAGTTAGATTTGATTCAATGATTTTATAAAAACATCTAGGAAGCACAATTTAGCAGTGGGTTGCAGAGAAAAAGAAATATGCTGGCAAAAAAATCAAATTGCGTGATTAAACAGCTCTTCATTTTCTGGCTTTATTTTTATGCTAACAAATTTGTTCTCTGAAAAGTGTCCACAAAGCCAAGTCTCTGATTAACACCTTTGTAGGGATGGTTTTTCACCTATTACTAAATTAAACTTGCTTCATTGGAAAAGCAGCAAGATGCATCCTCATTTCAATGTCTACTGAAATAATACAGGTTGAAACCAGGAAACATTAACGCCACTGCATCCTTGCTGCTTTCTCATGTGGAAGTCTGTTTAATGTGAAAACAAGGTGATATCTAATTAGCACACAGGTAAGGAATTACGAAAATCTTTATTTAAGGGTGAAGATGTTTCTCACAAAATTGTTGCCCCAATGCATCATTGAAATTCAAGCTGGAAAGATGATTTTAATATATCACTTGTACATTTTGTATTGCTCTTCTGGTGACAATGTAGTTTTTTTTGTCAATTACCATTTTAATAATAGGGTAAAGAAAATTAAGTGGATTTTTGAAAGAAAACTATACTGTCAATATACTATTAAAACAAATTAAAATGGTAAAAGTTATTGTACTTTAAGTAAAAATAAAAGAGCAAAAAAATCAATCCCAGTTTTGATTACTTAAATTAACAAAAAAAAATGCATATAGCAAAGGATAGTTTCAATCTGCCTACCTCTGGGTTATGGGTCCAGCATGCTTCCATTGCAGTACTCTGCTGCACATGTAAGTGCAAGAGATCCTGAAGCACTCACTCATCATGGGAAAGTACCAATGTGTTTATTCGTTGGTTGATGGAAGAAACATCTTACAAAAACTCTCCAGATTATTGATTTTTTAATGTTTTTCTAGGAAACGTTCTAGATGTATGCTTATTAGCCTTTGTCAGTATGTACATTTTGCAAAGTGTCTCTGTGGCGCAATCGGTTAGTGTGCTCGACTATTAACCAAAAGGTTGGTGGTTCAATCCCACCCAGGGACGTAATTGACCTTGTGATCAGATTTTGGTGATATTTAAGTAGACAAGTCAAAATTTCAAACCCCCTCTTATTGTGTAGGGTATCTGGCCTTCTCTGATGTAATCAGAGTTAGATTTGATTCAGTGATTTTATAAAAAACAGCTAGGAAGCACAATTTAGCAGTGGGTTGCAGAGAAAAAAAATATGCTGGCAGAAAAATCCAATTGAGTGATTAAACAGCTCTTCATTTTCTGGCTTTATTTTTATGCTAACAAATTTGTTCTCTGAAAAGTGTCCACAAAGCCAAGTCTCTGATTAACACCTTTGTAAGGATGGTTTTTCACCTATTACTAAATTAAACTTGCTTCATTGGAAAGGCAGCAAGATGCATCCTCATTTCAATGTCTACTGAAATAATACAAGTTGACACCAGGAAACATTAACGCCACTGCATCCTTGCTGCTTTCTCATGTGGAAGTCTGTTTAATGTGAAAACAAGGTGATATCTAATTAGCACACAGGTAAGGAATTAAGAAAATCTTTATTTAAGGGTGAAGATGTTTCTCACAAAATTGTTGACCCAATGCATCATTGAAATTCAAGCTGGAAAGATGAATTTAATATATCACTTGTACATTTTGTATTGCTCTTCTGGTGACAATGTAGTTTGTTTTTGTCAATTACCATTTTAATAATAGGGTAAAGAAAATGAAGTGGATTTTTGAAAGAAAACAATACTGTCAATATACTATTAAAACAAATTAAAATGGTAAAAGTTATTGTACTTTAAGTAAAAATAAAAGAGACAAAATATCAATCCCAGTTTTGGATTACTTTAATTAACAAAAAAAAAAAAGCATATAGCAGAGGATAGTTTCAATCTGCCTACCTCTGGGTTATGGGCCCAGCATGCTTCCATTGCAGTACTCTGCTGCACATGTAAGTGCAAGAGATCCTGAAGCACTCACTCATCATGGGAAAGTACCAATGTGTTTCTTCGTTGGTTGATGGAAGAAACATCTTACAAAAACTCTCCAGATTATTGACTTTTTAAAGTTTTGCTAGGAAACGTTTTAGATGAATGCTTAAAAGCCTTTGTCAGTATGGAATTTTGCAAAGTGTCTCTGTGGCGCAATCAGTTAGTATGTACGGCTATTAACCAAAAGGTTGGTGGGTCAATCCCACCCAGGGACCTAATTGACCTTGTTATCAGATTTTGGTGATCTTTAAGTAGACAAGTCAAAATTTCAAACCCCCTGTTATGGTGTTGGGTACCTGGCCTTCTCTGATGTAATCAGAGTTAGATTTGATTCAGTGATTTTATAAAAACAGCTAGGAAGCACAATTTAGCAGTGGGTTGCAGAGAAAAAAAATATGCTGGCAGAAAAATCCAATTGAGTGATTAAACAGCTCTTTATTTTCTTGCTTTATTTTTATGCTAACAAATTTGTTCTCTGAAAAGTGTCCACAAAGCCAAGTCTCTGATTAACACCTTTGTAAGGATGGTTTTTCACCTATTACTAAATTAAACTTGCTTCATTGGAAAGGCAGCAAGATGCATCCTCATTTCAATGTCTACTGAAATAATACAGGTTGACACCAGGAAACATTAACGCCACTGCATCCTTGCTGCTTTCTCATGTGGAAGTCTGTTTAATGTGAAAACAAGGTGATATCTAATTAGCACACAGGTAAGGAATTAAGAAAATCTTTATTTAAGGGTGAAGATGTTTCTCACAAAATCGTTGCCCCAATGCATCATTGAAATTCAAGCTGGAAAGATGATTTTAATATATCACTTGTACATTTTGTATTGCTCTTCTGGTGACAATGTAGTTTGTTTTTGTCAATTACCATTTTAATAAAAGGGTAAAGAAAATTAAGTGGATTTTTGAAAGAAAACTATACTGTCAATATACTATTAAAACAAATTAAAATGGTAAAAGTTATTGTACTTTAAGTAAAAATAAAAGAGCAAAAATATCAATCCCAGTTTTGATTACTTAAATTAACAAAAAAAATGCATATAGCAAAGGATAGTTTCAATCTGCCTACTTCTGGTTTATGGGTCCAGCATGCTTCCATTGCAGTACTCTGCTGCACATGTAAGTGCAAGAGATCCTGAAGCACTTACTCATCATGGGAAAGTACCAATGTGTTTCTTCGTTGGTTGATGGAAGAAAAATCTTACAAAAACTCTCCAGATTATTGACTTTTTAAAGTTTTTCTAGGAAACGTTTTAGATGAATGCTTATTAGCCTTTGTCAGTATAGACTTTTGCAAAGTGTCTCTGTGGCACAATCAGTAAGTATGTACGGCTATTAACCAAAAGGTTGGTGGTTCAATCCCACCCAGGGACCTAATTGACCTTGTTATCAGATTTTGGTGATCTTTACATAGACAAGTCAAAATTTCAAACCCCCTGTTATAGTGTAGGGTACCTGGCCTTCTCTGATGTAATCAGAGTTAGATTTGATTCAGTGATTTTATAAAAACAGCTAGGAAGCACAATTTAGCAGTGGGTTGCAGAGAAAAATAAAAATGCTGGCAAAAAAATCCAATTGAGTGATTAAACAGCTCTTCATTTTCTGGCTTTATTTTTATGCTAACAAATTTGTTCTCTGAAAAGTGTCCACAAAGCCAAGTCTCTGATTAACACCTTTGTAGGGATGGTTTTTCACCTATTACTAAATTAAACTTGCTTCATTGGAAAGGCAGCAAGATGCATCCTCATTTCAATGTCTACTGAAATAATACAAGTTGACACCAGGAAACATTAACGCCACTGCATCCTTGCTGCTTTCTCATGTGGAAGTCTGTTTAATGTGAAAACAAGGTGATATCTAATTAGCACACAGGTAAGGAATTAAGAAAATCTTTATTTAAGGGTGAAGATGTTTCTCACAAAATCGTTGCCCCAATGCATCATTGAAATTCAAGCTGGAAAGATGATTTTAATATATCACTTGTACATTTTGTATTGCTCTTCTGGTGACAATGTAGTTTGTTTTTGTCAATTACCATTTTAATAATAGGGTAAAGAAAATTAAGTGGATTTTTGAAAGAAAACAATACTGTCAATATACTATTAAAACAAATTAAAATGGTAAAAGTTATTGTACTTTAAGTAAAAATAAAAGAGCCAAAATATCAATCCCAGTTTTGGATTACTTCAACAAACAAAAAAATGCATATAGCAGAGGATAGTTTCAATCTGCCTACCTCTGGGTTATGGGCCCAGCATGCTTCCATTGCTGTACTCTGCTGCACATGTAAGTGCAAGAGATCCTGAAGCACTCACTCATCATGGGAAAGTACCAATGTGTTTCTTCGTTGGTTGATAGAAGAAACATCTTACAAAAACACTCCAGATTATTGACTTTTTTAAGTTTTTCTAGGAAACGTTTTAGATGAATGCTTATTAGCATTTGTCAGTATGTACTTTTGCAAAGTGTCTCTGTGGCGCAATCAGTTAGTGTGTACAGCTATTAACCAAAAGGTTGGTGGTTCAATCCCACCCAGGGACGTAATTGACTTTGTTATCAGATTTTGGTGATCTTTAAGTAGACAAGTCAAATTTCATACCCCCTGTTATGGTGTAGGGTACCTGGCCTTCTCTGATGCAATCAGAGTTAGATTTGATTCAGTGATTTTATAAAAACATCTAGGAAGCACAATTTAGCAGTGGGTTGCAGAGAAAAAGAAATATGCTGGCAAAAAAAACAAAATGCGTGATTAAACAGCTCTTCATTTTCTGGCTTTATTTTTATGCTAACAAATTTGTTCTCTGAAAAGTGTCCACAAAGCCAAGTCTCTGATTAACACCTTTGTAGGGATGGTTTTTCACCTATTACTAAATTAAACTTGCTTCATTGGAAAGGCAGCAAGATGTATCCTCATTTCAATGTCTACTGAAATAATACAGGTTGACACCAGGAAACATTAACGCCACTGCATCCTTGCTGCTTTCTCATGTGGAAGTCTGTTTAATGTGAAAACAAGGTGATATCTAATTAGCACACAGGTAAGGAATTAAGAAAATCTTTATTTAAGGGTGAAGATGTTTCTCACAAAATTGTTGACCCAATGCATCATTGAAATTCAAGCTGGAAAGATGATTTTAATATATCACTTGTACATTTTGTATTGCTCTTCTGGTGACAATGTAGTTTGTTTTTGTCAATTACCATTTTAATAATAGGGTAAAGAAAATGAAGTGGATTTTTGAAAGAAAACAATACTGTCAATATACTATTAAAACAAATTAAAATGGTAAAAGTTATTGTACTTTAAGTAAAAATAAAAGAGACAAAATATCAATCCCAGTTTTGGATTACTTTAATTAACAAAAAAAAATGCATATAGCAGAGGATAGTTTCAATCTGCCTACCTCTGGGTTATGAGCCCAGCATGCTTCCATTGCAGTACTCTGCTGCACATGTAAGTGCAAGAGATCCTGAAGCACTCACTCATCATGGGAAAGTACCAATGTGTTTCTTCGTTGGTTGATGGAAGAAACATCTTACAAAAACTCTCCAGATTATTGACTTTTTAAAGTTTTTCTAGGAAACGTTTTAGATGAATGCTTATTAGCCTTTGTCAGTACAGACTTTTGCAAAGTGTCTCTGTGGCGCAATCAGTTAGTATGTACGGCTATTAACCATAAGGTTGGTGGTTCAATCCCACCCAGGGACCTAATTTCCCTTGTTATCAGATTTTGGTGATCTTTAAGTAGACAAGTCAAAATTTCAAACCCCCTGTTACGGTGTAGGGTACCTGGCCTTCTCTGATGTAATCAGAGTTAGATTTGATTCAGTGATTTTATAAAAACAGCTAGGAAGCACAATTTAGCAGTGGGTTGCAGAGAAAAAAAATATGCTGGCAGAAAAATCCAATTGAGTGATTAAACAGCTCTTCATTTTCTGGCTTTATTTTTATGCTAACAAATTTGTTCTCTGAAAAGTGTCCACAAAGCCAAGTCTCTGATTAACACCTTTGTAAGGATGGTTTTTCACCTATTACTAAATTAAACTTGCTTCATTGGAAAGGCAGCAAGATGCATCCTCATTTCAATGTCTACTGAAATAATACAAGTTGACACCAGGAAACATTAACGCCACTGCATCCTTGCTGCTTTCTCATGTGGAAGTCTGTTTAATATGAAAACAAGGTGATATCTAATTAGCACACAGGTAAGGAATTAAGAAAATCTTTAGTTAAGGGTGAAGATGTTTCTCACAAAATCGTTGCCCCAATGCATCATTGAAATTCAAGCTGGAAAGATGATTTTAATATATCACTCGTACATTTTGTATTGCTCTTCTGGTGACAATGTAGTTTGTTTTTGTCAATTACCATTTTAATAATAGGGTAAAGAAAATTAAGTGGATTTTTGAAAGAAAACAATACTGTCAATATACTATTAAAACAAATTAAAATGGTAAAAGTTATTGTACTTTAAGTAAAAATAAAAGAGCCAAAATATCAATCCCAGTTTTGGATTACTTGAATTAACAAACAAAAAAATGCATATAGCAGAGGATAGTTTCAAGCTGCCTACCTCTGGGTTATGGGCCCAGCATGCTTCCATTGCTGTACTCTGCTGCACATGTAAGTGCAAGAGATCCTGAAGCACTCACTCATCATGGGAAAGTACCAATGTGTTTCTTCGTTGGTTGATAGAAGAAACATCTTGCAAAAACTCTCCAGATTATTGACTTTTTTAAGTTTTTCTAGGAAACGTTTTAGATGAATGCTTATTAGCATTTGTCAGTATGTTGTTCTGCAAAGTGTCTCTGTGGCGCAATCAGTTAGTGTGTACGGCTATTAACCAAAAGGTTGGTGGTTCAATCCCACCCAGGGACGTAATTGACCTTGTTATCAGATTTTGGTGATCTTTAAGTAGACAAGTCAAATTTCATACCCCCTGTTATGGTGTAGGGTACCTGGCCTTCTCTGATGTAATCAGAGTTAGATTTGATTCAGTGATTTTATAAAAACATCTTGGAAGCACAATTTAGCAGTGGGTTGCAGAGAAAAAGAAATATGCTGGCAAAAAAATCAAATTGCGTGATTAAACAGCTCTTCATTTTCTGGCTTTATTTTTATGCTAACAAATTTGTTCTCTGAAAAGTGTCCACAAAGCCAAGTCTCTGATTAACACCTTTGTAGGGATGGTTTTTCACCTATTACTAAATTAAACTTGCTTCATTGGAAAGGCAGCAAGATGTATCCTCATTTCAATGTCTACTGAAATAATACAGGTTGACACCAGGAAACATTAACGCCACTGCATCCTTGCTGCTTTCTCATGTGGAAGTCTGTTTAATGTGAAAACAAGGTGATATCTAATTAGCACACAGGTAAGGAATTAAGAAAATCTTTATTTAAGGGTGAAGATGTTTCTCACAAAATTGTTGACCCAATGCATCATTGAAATTCAAGCTGGAAAGATGATTTTAATATATCACTTGTACATTTTGTATTGCTCTTCTGGTGACAATGTAGTTTGTTTTTGTCAATTACCATTTTAATAATAGGGTAAAGAAAATGAAGTGGATTTTTGAAAGAAAACAATACTGTGCCCAGTGGAGACTGGGTGCTTTTCAGGAGCTCTCCTGAGCTTTCTGACAGAAAGTATTTTGTTAGGTTTTTAATTTTCAGGGAGCACTGCTGGCAACAGACTCCCTCATCGAGGGACTGAGGGGAGAGAAGCAGCCCTACTCTCTGAGTTGCAAGGTCCTGCTTCTTAGGCTACTGGACACCATTAGCTCCAGTGGGATTGGTACGCAGGATCTCACCCTCGCCGTCCGTCCCAGAGCCGCGCCGCCGTCCCCCTCGCAGAGCCGGAAGATAGAAGCCGGGTGAGTATGAGAAGAAAAGAAGACTTCAGAGGCGGCAGAAGACTTCATGATCTTCACTGAGGTAACGCACAGCACTGCAGCTGTGCGCCTTTGCTCCCATACACCTCACATACTCCGGTCACTGTAAGGGTGCAGGGCGCAGGGGGGGCGCCCTGGGCAGCAATATAAACCTCTTTCGCAAAAATATAACATATATACAGCTGGGCACTTTATATATGTATAAGCCCCCACCAATTTTACAGTTTAAGCGGGACAGAAGCCCGCCTCCGAGGGGGCGGGGCTTCTCCCTCAGCACTCACCAGCGCCATTTTTTCTCCACAGCACCGCTGAGAGGAAGCTCCCCGGACTCTACCCTGCTTATACCACGTTAGACAAGAGGGTTGAAAAGAGGGGGGGCATATAAGAGATGCTGTCCTATATATGTGTGTATGCAAACTACAGGTGGTGCTGCAGGGCCCACACCCTTTTACTTGTCTTGTAGAGCAGCTCTGAAGCTGTTACAGTGCCCAGCTGCTGCAAGAAATCAGCTTGAATGCTTCAGGGGCTTGGGCATGGCCAACATGAGCCCCACACCGAAGGAGGGTGGGGGTGTTTAATGCAAACTTGGGGTTATCCAAGCGCCGCAAAAGGCCGCCATGCCCTGCATGCCCCTTTTCTCTTTTCATATACAGATGAGGGTTCCAGCCAACTTTGGCCCATTGCTTGGATGACATCACCGTATGCAAATCCGTCTGCTGCAGACCTTCCCCCAGGAATGCTTGCAATAGTTGTTGCATATGGTTTAATGTCTGAGGATGCTTCAGTATTAGGCAGCCTTCCGCCCTCCCATGTTCATCTGAAAAGATGTGGTCTCCCTGCAGTTGTTGTCCCCAGACGAGAGTTCCCTTGTGCTTCCTCAGTTAAATCTCCTTAACTTGACGGGGGTGTGCCCGAGCAGCCACCCTCCCCAGCCCTATCCCAACACATACTTATCTTGCATATGAGATCTCTTGATCATGAAGATAGTTCTCACAGGTTGAGGTTCATCCTGGCCCCGCTCCCCGCTGGAGAGCGCTGATGGGGACAGCAGCGGGGCTTCAGCAGAAGGGTGAGTACGTGTGGCCAGAGACCTCCCTTCCCATGTGCAGGCCTGCAGAGTCTGCCGCGCAGGATGGGGCATGTGGCATGTGGCACTCTCCCTCCCAGGGGCTCTTCCAGATGTAGCTCCTCAGCAGTATTTTTCCCGGGCTGCGCGGCGCTCTCCCCGACTGGCATCCGCCCTGGAACACTGCCTTCCTCAACGCAACATCAGCAGGGGGCCCTGGCCTCATCACCATCCCAGGTCTTTCTCATGTATGTATCATGTATGTGTGTGTGATATATGTATGAATCATATATGTTTGTGATATCTATCTATCTATCTATCTATCTATCTATCTATCTATCTATCTATCTATCTACCTATCGTATGTGTGTGTGTGTATATATATGTATCTATAATGTATGTATGTATCTATCTTGTATGTATGTGTTCTATCTATCTATCCTATCTATCGTGTGTGTGATATATGTATGTATCTATCATGTATGTGTTATATGTATGTATCACACCTTCCTCTATACATATACATACATACATACATACACACACACACACACACACACACACACACACACACACACACACACACACACCTATATCTGTACGTACACTGACATACACACACCAACATCTATACATTAACACGCTGACCCCTAAACGTACACCAACGTACCCACACCTGCATCTATACCTACACATGCTGACACGTGGACGTACACCGGCTTACCCACATGTGAATCTATACATACATGTGCTGACACATAGATAGATAGATAGATAGATAGATACATATTATAAGGGCACGGTCGTGCCCTTATATTAAGGCTGAATCGAACAAACGGAATTCTCCCATAGGGAACTTCTGAGATGGGGGCATGGTGTTTGAGGGGCTACACCTCAAAACTGATTGGACGTACTGAGCTGAAATTTGGCCTGGGCGTGTAGAATCGTCACCCGGTGCTGCATGCCAAATTTCAGGGCAAAATAATAAAAAATGAGGAATTGGGAGTAACCTAAAGTTCCAACTGTCAGTTTTTTCTGTGACTTCCTTTGTGGCTTTTTGACACCGTTTTCCTATAGAGTGAATTAGATATTTTTTGGGAAGGCATAACTCCGGATAGAGGACGAATTAAGACTTGGGGTTTGTTTTACTAGATAGAGTATGCCCCAGTGTAGTGCCTTTTGGGGTTGTGGTTTTTCAGAAAGTTATAGGGTTTTTTTAATTAAGAGAAATATGCCCCATTATAGAGATAGGGCTTTTCAATTTGTTGCGGCTGCGCAGTGGCCGCCAGGAGAGCGAGAGTGAGTGAGGGAAGGGGTCTCGTGCAGGCTGAGGTTATAAAAGTAGCTGCTGGCGGCAGGAGGAGAGCCAGCGGTTCCTGGGTGTGTGCACCTGCGGTCCCTTACAGACTGCAGCGACCCATTAGGACTGTGGAGGAGAGGGGTAGCGGCATAGCAGCCGCAGGCTTACCGAAAGTGCTCACTACTGAGCAATATGGTCCCCTTACCCGAAGTGGGAGCCGCAGCGGGAGGAATAGCTGGAGTTGCGCCGCAGGAGAAAGTCAGAGGACATCCAGAAGAGACATCCGGTGCAGCGCTGACTCCTGACTGGCAGCGCTTGCCTACTGAGCGGTGTGGTACCCCCACACCTGAAGCGGGTGCGGGAGCGGCAGCCGGAGAAGACAGCTGTGCTGCACGGAAGAAGTCAGGCAGCAGCAGCAGCACCAGCGGGCTGAGGTGGGGAGGATCAGTATGGTCCCTTACGTGCGGCTCACATTCAGATCCATCCGGCTCCCTTCCCCTCCTCCCCTGCACCCTTAGCAGCCTGCCCCCACATCTCATTCACCCACCGCCGCAGACTCCTCCCCCACACGGTTATTATAATAAGGCCACCCCCTAACCCCTTCCCTCCCTGCTGTGTGTCCAGCCACCCCCCCCTCACCTGCTGTGTGTCCGGCCTACCCCCCCCCCCTCACCTGCTGTGTGTCCAGCCCCCCCCCCTCACCTGCTGTGTGTCCAGCCCCCCCCCTCACCTGCTGTGTGTCCGGCCTACCCCCCCCTCCCTGCTGTGTGTCCAGCCACCCCCCCTCACCTGCTGTGCGTCTGGCCTACCTCCCCCCCTCCCTGCTGTGTGTCCAGCCACCCCCCCCTCACCTGCTGTGCGTCTGGCCTACCCCCCCTCCCTGCTGTGTGTCCAGCCACCCCCCCCCTCACCTGCTGTGCGTCTGGCCTACCCCCCCCCCTCCCTGCTGTTTGTCCGGCCTACCCCCCCCCTCCCTGCTGTTTGTCCAGACCCCCCCCCCTCACCTGCTGTGTGTCCAGCCACCCCCCCCTCACCTGCTGTGTGTCCGGCCTACCCCCCCCTCCCTGCTGTTTGTCCGGCCACCCTCCCCTCCCCTGCTGTGTGTCCGGCGGCCTACCCCCCCCCCTCCCTGCTGTGTGTCCGGCCTACCCCTCACCTGCTGTGTGTCCAGCCCCCCCCTCCTCCCCTGCTGTGTGTCCGGCCTACCCCCCCCTCCCTGCTGTTTGTCCGGCCACCCTCCCCTCCCCTGCTGTGTGTCCGGCCACCCTCCCCTCCCCTGCTGTGTGTCCGGCCACCCTCCCCTCCCCTGCTGTGTGTCCGGCCACCCTCCCCTCCCCTGCTGTGTGTCCGGCCTACCCCCCCCCCTCACCTGCTGCGTGTCCAGCCCCCCCCCTCACCTGCTGCGTGTCCAGCCCCCCCCCCTCACCTGCTGCGTGTCCAGCCCCCCCCTCACCTGCTGCGTGTCCAGCCCCCCCCTCACCTGCTGCGTGTCCAGCCCCCCCTCACCTGCTGCGTGTCCAGCCCCGCCCCCCTCACCTGCTGTGTGTCCAGCCCCCCCCCTCACCTGCTGTGTCCAGCCCCCCCCTCACCTGCTGTGTCCAGCCCCCCCTCACCTGCTGTGTCCAGCCCCCCCCCTCACCTGCTGTGTGTCCAGCCCCCCCAACTCACCTGCTGTGTGTCCAGCCACCCCCCCTCCCCTGCTGTGTGTCCGGCCTACCCCCCCCCCTGCTGTTTGTCCGGCCACCCTCCCCTCCCCTGCTGTGTGTCCTGCCTACCCCCCCTCCCTGCTGTGTGTCCAGCCCCCCCCCCTCACCTGCTGTGTGTCCGGCCTCCCCTCCCCCCCCTCCCCTCCCCTGCTGTTTGTCTGGCCACCATCCCCTCCCCTCCCTCTGTGTGTTCGGCAACTCCCCCCTCTTCCTGCTGTGTTCGGCCACCCCCTACCCCCTCCCCTCCCTGCCGTGTGTCCGGTCACCCTCCCCTCTCTGCTGTGTGTCCAGCCACCCCCCCCCCTCTCTGCTGTGTGTCCGGCCACCCCCCCCAGACACGCAGCACCTGACACACACAGACATGCAACGCCTGACACGCATACGCATATGCAGCGCCTGACACACACGCACACACACAGCACCTGACACACACACACACACACACACACACAGCACCTGACACACACGCACACACACAGCACCTGACACACACACACAGCACCTGACACTAACATGGACCTGACACACGCGCATACACTCACACGCAGCACCTGACACACACGCAGCACCTGACACACACACACACAGACGCAGCACCTGACACTCACACGGACCTGACACACACGCACACACTCACACGCGGCGCCTGACGCACATAGACACGCGGCGCCTGGCGCACACGCGGCGCCTGATGCACACGCGGCGCCTGACGCACACGCGGCGCCTGACACACACGCACAGGCAGCGCCTGGCACACACGCACAGGCAGCGCCTGGCACACACGCACAGGCAGCGCCTGGCACACAAGCAGCGCCTGACACACACAGACACGCAGCGCCTGACACACACAGACACGCAGCGCCTGACGCACAGGCAGCGCCTGACACACACGCACACGCAGCGCCTGACACACGCAGCGCCTGACACACGCAGCGCCTGACACACACACGCACCTGACACTCACATGCTCCTGACACACGCAGCACCTGACATACTCACACGCAGCACCTGACACACACGCAGACACGCAGCATCTGACACACACACACGCAGCACCTGACACACACACGCAGCACCTGACACACAAACACGCAGACACGCAGCGCCTGACACACACGCAGACACGCAGCGCCTGACACACACGCAGACACGCAGCGCCTGACACACACGCAGACACGCAGCGCCTGACACACACGCAGCGCCTGACACACACGCAGCGCCTGACACACACGCAGCGCCTGACACACACGCAGGCACGCAGCGCCTGACACACACGCAGACACGCAGCGCCTGACACACACGCAGCGCCTGACACACACGCAGCGCCTGACACACACGCAGACACGCAGCGCCTGACACACACGCAGACACGCAGCGCCTGACACACACGCAGACACGCAGCGCCTGACACACGCAGACACGCAGCGCCTGACACACACGCAGACACGCAGCGCCTGACACACACGCACACACACACACACACACACACACACACACAGCACCTGACACAGATATGCAGCGCCTGACACACACACGCAGACATACAGCGCCTGACACACACACACACACGCAGACATGCAGCACCTGACACACACATGCAGCACCTGACAGACACACACACACCCACACACACCCACACACACACACAGACATGCAGCACCTGACACACCCACACACACACACATGCATCACCTGACACACCCACACACACAGACATGCATCACCTGACACACCCACACACATATACAGACATGCAGCACCTGACACACACACACACACACACACACACAGACATGCAGCGCCTGACACACACACATACAGACATGCAGCACCTGACACACACACACACACACATACAAACATGCAGCACCTGACACACACACACACACACACACACACACGCAGCACCTGACACACATATATACATGTGGCATTTAACGCACACACGCACAGCACCTGACACACAATCATATACACTCAGAGCACCTAACACACACATACACTCGCAGCACCTCACACACACTCGTATACACACGCAGCACCTGCCACTCACACATATATACACATGCAGCACCTGCCACTCCCACATACATGAACAGCACCTGACACACACATACACGCGCAGCACCTGACAGTCACACACATACAGATGCGACAGCTGACACAAACACATACACGCTCAACACCTGACACCCACGTGGCAGCTGACGCATACAAATGCAGCACCTGAAATACACACATATACACGTGCAGCACCTGAGACACACACATACACGTACAGCACCTGAGACACACACACACACACATGTATGTACACGCGTGGCTCCAGGCACACACATACGTACGTACACACACGGCACTTGACACACACACGTACACGCGCGGCACCTGACATACACACACACGTACGTACGTACGTACGTACGTACGTACGTACGTACGTACGTACGTACGTACATGTGTGGCACCTGACACACACACGTATGCACACGTGTGGCTCCTGACACACACGCGCGTTGCTCCTGACACACACACATGTACGTACGCGCTCGGCTCCTGACACACACACGTATGTATACGCGCGGCACCTGAAACCTACACGTATGTACGTATACGCGCGGCTCCTGACACCCTCACGCATGTACACGCGTGGCTCACTGGCACACACACACACACACACACACGTACACGCGCGGCACCTGACACATACACGCGTGTACGTACACACATGCACAGCACCTGACATACACACATGTAGGTACGCGCCACCTGACACACACACACACACACACGTACATGCACGACACCTGACACACACGTACGTACGCGCACGGCACCTGACACACACGTACATACTAGTGATGAGTGGGTTCGGTTCGTCGGAATCCGGACCCCCCGAACTTCACCCATTTTACATGGGTCCGAGGCAGGTTCGAACCTTCCCGCCTTGCTCGGCTAACCCGAGCGCGCCCGAACGTCATCATCCCGCTGTCGGATTCCCGCGAGATTCGGATGTCTGCATTCGTGGAAAGGGGTCCCATGTGTAAACATGGGACCCCTTTCAGTCCGTCTGGTCCGGGTGTTCGGTTTGTTGTTTTGCCAAGTACGTGGAGTTAATCTGGAACCTGGATCAGGTGAGTATAATTATCTTTTATTTTCAGGTACCCGTGGATTCTACTTGGAGAAGAGGACCGACTGCTTCGTGTCAACATAGGTAAGTATGTGTGTGTCGGCAGGTGTGAAATAAAGTTATACTTTCACGGTGTCTGTGTCCTGTTTTTATTTGGGTATTTTTTCCCCAGTAGAACTACAGGTACCAGCGGGCCCGTTTTTCTCCCGCATGCTGGTACTTGTGGTTCTCAAAGTACCAGATTGCGGGGGAGGCTTGCTGGGACTTGTAGTACTACTGCAAAAAACAATATTCTTTCAATTTTCTCAAGGCTATCAGCCTCCCATCCGCAGCCCTTGGATGGGGGGGACAGCCTCGGGCTTCACCCCTGGCCCTTGGGTGGCTGGGGGGGGGGGCCCTTGATTGAAGGGGTCCCCACTCCCCCAGGGTACCCCGGCCAGGGGTGACTAGTTGGATATTTAATGCCACGGCCGCAGGGCACTGTATAAAAGTGACCCCCGGCTGTGGCATTATCTGTCCAGCTAGTGGAGCCTGATGCTGGTGTAAAAATAATGGGGGACCCTACTCTTTTTGTCCCCCGTATTTTTTGCACCAGCACCAGGCGCAGAGCCCGGAGCTGGTTTTAAAAATACGGGGGATCCCCTGTCCGTTTTTCCCCCGGATTTTTAGAACCAGGACCGGCTCGAAGAGCCCGAGGCTGGTTATGCTTTGGAGGGGGGACCCCACGCAATTTTTCTTTTCCGGGTTTTTCACATTCCATTTAAAAAATAATAATAATAATAATAATAATAATCTTTTAAAAAATATATAAATAATACTTGTGCCTCCAAAAAAGACAAACCAAGTACCTAATCCCTTCTAATATAAATAGATATGCTATTACCCCAAAAAAATATTATTTTTTATTAGATTCCGCCTGCAAAGTGTGGCGGATTGAAAATGACGAATTTACTGTTTAAAAGCACTGTTGTCGAATTTACAAACTTCAATTGAATATACTTTTGTTGAATTGCCGCATTTGTACCATTGCAGAAAAGTCGAATTTGTCAAATGTCGAATTTTAAAAAGTCGAATTTTGAAAGGATGCAAGAATAGGCCCCGCCCCCTTCTTCACATCAGCCGTCCCCTTCTACCCCTGTACCTTGCTCTCTCCTGTCTGTGCTCTCTCCCGTCTGTAGGACTAGGCCCCGCCCCCTTCTTACCCTCCAGTGACTGCTCTCTCCTGACAAGTGGACCAGGCCTGCCCCCTACACGCTGCTGGTGTCTTCATTGTTACTTGGTCTGGAGCTCCGTTGGGGAGAGAACTCACGTGAGCTCATTAAGAATGAGGAACTGGGATGTTTTAATTTTATTGTGAGTAGTGTAGTGTGGTGATGTAGTATGTTGTATGGGGGGTATAGTGTAACTATGAAGTGCAGCATATGGGAGGGCTATAGCATAGTGATGTAGTGTGGCATATGGGGGGTGGTAGCACATAGGCGTGCGTACAGGGCGCACAGGCACTCCCTAATGTCCAGCACCGCTGCACGCCACGCTTGCTGTGGCACAGTGATCGCTGAGTGTGTGATCGGTGGAGCCTAGCCTGTAGCTCATTTCCGTACCTCCCACCACCGCTGCGCCCGCCCCCCCTCTGCCTGCTGCTAATACTATGCTGAGTGCATTCGTCGGCGGCCTCACTGGGGGGACTGGTGTCACCTTGCAATGTGACGTGGTGATGTCCGCCTATGCTCTCCTCCCGCCCACCCGTGCTTTCCCTCCCGCTGCGGTCTCTCAGTCCTAGTGTGCCGCGGCTGCCACACCACTAGCAGTGTTCCTCTAGGGGGGGACTGGGAGCCGCCGGCAGACACATTCTGCTGAGACTTACTTGTCAGTGCGGGTTCCGGATGGCAGGCGGCGGGTGGGAGGGCAGACGGGGAGCAGGTGTCACAAGGAGTGTGTGGGTAACTAATTCACAATACTTCCGCTCAACGTGGCACTGCTGGTCCTTCATCTCCCATGTCTCTTCACCAGGTGGCGGGCGGCCCGGAAATTAAGTGATGTGTTGTGCAGCAGTCAGTGTGAAGTGACTGTGAGTAACACTGATGGTGCTGATGCTGCTGCTGCAGAATCGGGAAGCAATTAATTCATAAATATAATGTACTCAGTGTATTATACATACATAAACATGTACATACGTGTATTTGTGTATACATGTATATACATGAGTGTGTGTGCATAAATATATATTATATATATATATACAGCCAGTTCCCAGGAACAAAAGTCCTCCCCCGCTTCCGCTAAGTCCACAGCATGACGCTGGGGCTCCACTGGTGGAGCCAGGTGCGGTGGGGGCCCGTCTCAAGTGCTTCAGCAATCAGTGGGCTTGCTCACAGGTGGATCCCTGGATTCTACAAGTAGTGTCTCAGGGATTCAAGCTGGAATTCGAGACGTCTCCCCCTCGCCGTTTCCTAAAATCTGCCTTGCCAACATCTCCCTTGGACAGGGAGGCTGTGATAGAGGCAAATTCACAAGCTGTATTTGCAGCAGGTGATAGTCAAGGTACCCCTCCTTCAACAAGGAAGGGGTTACTATTCCACAATGTTTGTGGTACCGAAACCGGACGGTTCGGTGAGACCCATTTTAAATTTTAAATCTTTGAACACGTATATAAAACGGTTCAAGTTCAAGATGGAATCGCTCAGGGCGGTTATCTCAAGCCTGGAGGAAGGGGATTACATGGTATCACTGGACATCAAGGATGCTTACCTGCATGTCCCCATTTACTCTCCTCACCAGGAGTACCTCAGATTTGTGGTACAGGACTGTCATTCTGCGGCGGGACTGCCGCATTCTAGATCAGTAAAAGCCCATTCCACGAGGAAGGTGGGCTCTTCTTGGGCGGCTGCCCGAGGGGTCTCTGCTTTACAACTTTGCCGAGCTGCTACTTGGTCGGGGTCAAACACATTTGCAAGATTTTACAAGTTTGACACCCTGGCTGAGGAGGACCTAGAGTTCGCTCATTCGGTGCTGCAGAGTCATCCGCACTCTCCCTCCCGTTTGGGAGCTTTGATATAATCCCCATGGTCCTTACGGAGTCCCAGCATCCACTTAGGACGTCAGAGAAAATAAGATTTTACTCACCGGTAAATCTATTTCTCGTAGTCCGTAGTGGATGCTGGGCGCCCATCCCAAGTACTTGTACATAGTTATTGTTAACAAAAGGGTTATTGTTGAGAGCCATCTGTGCAGAGGCTCCGTTGTTGTCATACTGTTAACTGGGTATAATATCACGAGTTGTACGGTGTGATTGGTGTGGCTGGTATGAGTCTTACCCGGGATTCAAAATCCTTCCTTAGTGTCAGCTCTTCCGGGCACAGTATCCTAACTGAGGTCTGGAGGAGGGTCATAGGGGGAGGAGCCAGTGCACACCAGGTAGTCCTAAAGCTCTCTTTAGTTGTGCCAAGTCTCCTGCGGAGCCGCTATTCCCCATGGTCCTTACGGAGTCCCAGCATCCACTACGGACTACGAGAAATAGATTTACCGGTGAGTAAAATCTTATTATATATATATATATATATATATATATGACTTGGGGTTTGTTTTATTAGATAGAGCATGTCCCTGTGAAGTGCCTTTTGGGGTTGTGGTTTTTCAGAAAGTTACAGGTTTTTTTTAATTAAGAGAAATATGCCCCATTATAGAGATCGGGCATTTCAATTAGTTGCGCCTGCGCAGTGGCCGCCAGCAGGGGGTGTACTAGAGTGCCTTCTCTTGAGAGCCGCAATATGGCCGCCTTCTCCCCGGTTATTCTGTAAATAGGAAAATAACCTCACAGGTTCACATAGGGCAGAGTTGCCACTACTAGTGCAGGGCTGTAACTTACAGTACTAAGGAAAAGCCATATACTAAAGCGGCACGGTGACCTCACCCCTCTCAGAGACACCAGGGCGCAGCACACTGGTGCACACACCTGTTAGCTCAGGGCAGCACTATAGGACCCTCCTGTAATGCTGTGCTGGCGGCGTGTAGTGATCAGGGCACTGGGAGACTGGCTGGCTGGTCTCCGTCTCTGCTGCCTATAGAACTTCCACCTCTGTTATATATCAGGGCTGCTCTCCTGTTATGATTCCAATACTCTGGTCTGGGGATATCTTACAGCAAGGACCTGAGTACTGGAACGTAATGCTTGGAAACGGAGTGGGAACGGGAATATCCCCTGGCGCCCTATCTCCGTTGTCTCGTCCGTGCTGTCAGAAATCTCTTGCGAGACTATGGTTGCTTGGGCCCATGGCAGCCGCGTTTGAAGGGCGGATTACGTCTGCCCAACTCCGATGCCCCCTCAGGTCTTAATGGGAGACAAAGAGAAATCCGAGACAGGGTGATAACAAGGGGCCCTCTACTAAACAACAAAGCCAGGGGCTCAAAACTAACTTTAAACTAGAGTATGTGCGGAAAACCGCCAGGGAAAAGGACAACCAAAATACCCACTTGTCCACTCTTCTACCCGGCACCGGCGAGTTCCGGAGAGGAGTGTGGGAGCGTAAACCTCCGCAAATGCACCAACACAGAATACAAAATAAAGCGGCCTAGGCCGCAGCACGCGGCAGAGCCGCCACTCACGAAAACCACACGAGATCCTCTAGCGACTGTTGCGGGTAAATGAGGACTGGAAGACTCCTTGGGAAGAGATGACAACACTAAGATTCAGGAACTCTGAGGACAGGAATGACCGGACACAGCAGAACTGGAACAGACGTCAGCAAACCAAAGCAGCATGCAGGAAGCTATTACCGGCGTCTGTGTGAAGCACTGAGAAGGTATTTAGCAGGGAGTCCTTCAATCAGAAGTTCAGAGCCTGATTAGCACAATGCCGTGCAGCTGCCTTGCTGCACGACCAGAAGACAAGTGTGTGTGTGTGTGTAGTTCACTTGATTGACCCTGCAAGGGGAGCGCAGTCCGTCCGTGGCGTCCCCGTTGCTAGGGTCCAGGCGGCTCAGCGCGCCCAGCGTCCTAGCGTTGCTAGGGAGCCGGCGGCTAGCACGCTCGGCGTCCCTAGTTGCTAGGCGCCGGGCCGCGAGGACATCGCGGACCACGGCGCCTAACACCTGTGTGTTCTCTTCCTCTCCTACCTCACACTGGAACTGGCCGCCCAGAGAACGAGAGGGCAGCGGCTGACATCAGAGAGGGTGCAGCAATCTGTGTGGGCAGAGCCCCTCACAGCAAGGTGTCCTTATGCTGTGCCCCGTGTAATCACTGTGATCCATACAGACTCACCCTGGTATGCTCTCTATTATTTTTTTTTTACACTGCGGCATGCTCGAGGGAAGGGAGCAGGCACCACCCCACCGCCACTACTCCTCCGCCAGCATCACTACCGAGCCGGTCAGTGTTCCGGCGGCAATGAGCAGTAGGCAGCCACCAGCAACAACAGTCAGGAAGCTGTTACTCCCGGCAGCAGTAGCGTCAAGCTGCAATTCAGCCAGCGGCACGATGATCCGGGAGACAGTGGCAGCACAGGGAAGCAGTACCCCCTCCAATCGCAGCACCAACTAGGAGACTGAGGCAGCAACCTGCCCCCAGCAGCAGCACCACCCTGATGATAGGTAAGATGCATTTTGGTGTCACAAGAAGGTGGCCGGAGTAGTGGCTGGCTGTGGTCACACCCCGGGGAAAAGTGATAGTGATTTCAGTGTTCCCTTGCGTGGGGATTGGATGTGTAGATGTATGGAGGCTATGTATGTATAGATGTGAGCGGCAGTGTGCGGATGTATGAGAGCGGCAGTGTGCGGATGTATGAGAGCGGCAATGTACGGCTGTATAACTGCGTCGGTGTGCGGCTGTATGAGTGCGATGGTGTGCGGCTGTATGCGTGTGGCGGTGTGCTGCTGTAAGAGTGCGGCAGTATGCGGCTGTAAGAGTACGGCTGTAAGAGTACGGCTGTAAGAGTGCGGCTGTAAGAGTGCGGGGTTGTACGGATGTATGAGAGCGGGGTTGTACGGATGTATGAGAGCGGGGTTGTACGGATGTATGAGAGCGGCAGTGTATGGATGTATGAGAGCAACAGTGTACAGTTGTGTGAGAGCGGCAGTGTGCGGATGTATGAGAGTGGCGGTGTACGGATGTATGAGAGCGGCAGTGTATAGGGAGGGATGTCGGAATGCTGTTATAGGGTTCCTAATACAAAATGCCACGTTGGGCTTGATGGGCAGGTAGTGCGGCAAGCACACCCAAATTGGCATCTGACGTCGCCTGCAGTCCACACTGTTGTGAGGAGTCAGAGTTAATTTTGACTGTGTAGTGTACTCACAGAGGACCTACCGCCCGTCCCCTCCTCGCATCTGAGCAGCAGGTCAGGCTCTTATTTTCTTTTTAATCAGGAGAGGCCGAGTGAACTGTGAGCAGGGGGGCAGAGCTACATGGGACCCAGAGGGGCTGCTGTGCTGTCAGAGAGGGAGAGGAAGAGAGAGATGAAGCTACTGCAGATCCCCAGCTGATTGTGAGGTGCCGGGTTGAAGGGTGATGTGATCACCCTTCTCCCTCGCTGCCGCTGGGGACCGCATCTAGGCTTCCTCCATCGAGGGCATGCGGCGCAGCAGTGGGCAGCGTGTAATGAGTTTGTCTGACTCATTATACTGCTGCCTGTTGTGGACACCTCCGTCCGTACGGACTGGTGTACATGCCCAGCACAGAGGTGACAGTGTTGGTGGAAGTGCTGCCCAGTTCTGACCCTGCAGGCCTCCCTGATCTGACTGCGGCCGCTGCTACTGCTGCGGCCCGAAACCCCTGCCGGTCCCCTCCATAGACTTCTGCCTGTCCAGCGCTGAGGTACTAGGGGTATCCCAGCTGCGGGAAGGGTATGTCTCTGGCTTTCTCTCCGGCAGGGGAAGGTGACAGCGGCGGAGGAAGTGTTGCCCACCTCAGACACTGCAGGCCTCCCCGATCCAGCTGCGGCCACAGCTGATGCTGCCAGAACCCCCTGCTGGTCTCCTTTGTTGACTGCCGCATGGCCAGTGCTGAAGTACTGGGGGTAGGCCAGCTACGGGAAGAGTGTCTCTGCCTCGGGCTCTCTCTCTCTGTCAGGGGAAGGAAGGGCTGATTCTCTGGCACAACAGGGAGGGCTAGGCTGCAGGAACACAGCACTGGAAGAAACAGGAGGCCGAACTCATGACCAAAAAGTGAGCAGTGCAGTGATCAGCCCCCTAGTCTTTCCCTCTCTCTGGGTGCAGAGCTGTATTCTACAGAGAGAGCTGGGATGGGAAGAAGGGGAACGGCACCTGACACACACATACACGCGCGGCACCTGACACACACATACACGCGCAACACCTGACACACACACATACACGTGCGGCACCTGACACACACACACGTAGCATCAGACACAATAAAATAAACATGCAGCACCTGACCCACACATACACGCGCAACACCTGACACACACACATACACGTGCGGCACCTGACACACACACACACACACACACACACGTAGCATCAGACACAATAAAATAAACATGCAGCACCTGACCCACACATACACGCGCAACACCTGACACACACACATATACAAGTGCGGCACCTGACACACACACGTACCATCAGACACAATAAAATAAACATGCAGCACCTGACACATGCATATACACGCAGCACCTGACACATGCATATACACGCAGCACCTGACACATGCATATACACGCAGCACCTGACACATGCATATACACGCAGCACCTGACACATGCATATACACGCAGCACCTGACACATGCATATACACGCAGCACCTGACACATGCATATACACGCAGCACTTGACACATGCATATACACGCAGCACCTGACACATACATATACACGCACACCATCAGACACACACATACACACGCAGTGCCTTACTCACACACACATGTACACGCGCAGCACCTGACGCACACTCATGTACACACGCAGCACCTGACGCACACTCATGTACACGCGCAGCACTTAATGCACACTCATGTACACGCGCAGCACCTGACGCACACTCATGTACACGCGCATCACCTGACACAGACATACGTATTCATGCACAGCACCAGACATACACTTGTACACACGCGGAGCACCTGATACTCACACAC
Organism: Pseudophryne corroboree; assembly: GCF_028390025.1. Taxonomy (NCBI): domain Eukaryota; kingdom Metazoa; phylum Chordata; class Amphibia; order Anura; family Myobatrachidae; genus Pseudophryne; species Pseudophryne corroboree. The sequence goes on along the minus strand of NW_026968073.1, from coordinate 69,205 downwards.
ATATACACCCGCCACACCTGACACACACACACACACACACGTGCGGCAGCTGACGCATACATACGCACCATCAGACACACTCATATATACACGCAGCACCTGACACACACATACACACAGGAGCTGACACACACATACCCAGGCAGCACCTGACACACACACACATATACACGCGCAGCACCTGACACCACGCACTCACACGTACAAGCAATGCATTTCACGCCTACCTCCAGCCTCAGTTACAGGCTGCTGCCGCCTACCCCCCTCCCTGCATCAGCTGCAAAGGCAGCAAAATATTTTGACCAAAGTCTAAAGGCCCGTACACATTAAACGATGTCGCTCTGTGAGCTACATCGTCTAATGTTTCCCCTCCCGGGCCGGCCGGCGGCCGACTGTACACACTGAGCGATATGACCGCTCATATCGCTCAGTGACGTCACGCCCCCGCCAGCCCTGCATGAAGGTCGTGGACGACAGTCCACATCCTTCCTGCATGCCCTACCGACAGCGAAGATTGTTGCCGACCCGCGGGGCCGCGCATCGTTTGTCGCTGGCTGCATACACACTTAACGATAAAATGAGCGACGTCGCTCATTAAATCGTTAAGTGTGTATGGACCTTAAACAATTTGGTTTGGTTAATAAAATAATTTTGCACAGAACAGTGATGTTATACGAACATTTTCATTAAACATTTAAAAAATTAAATGTTTATTCTTACAGTGAAATTTTACATTTCTGAATAAAAAAAATAAATGTAAAAAAAGCGATGAAATTCTATAGACAAAAAACCTTACGGTTTCACATGTCCCATTAAGGCTTCTTAGACATGATCGAAATTTCAGAAGCCTGTTGTAACTCTTCCACTCAAACTCCAAAAAGCAATGAAATTCCGATCATTAAGGCTGACGCCTTAATGGACGAGTTCCTTGCGCAATACAGATATGGTATGCCATCACAGCCTGTGGGTAAGTGCAGATTCAGCACTCTCACAGAGTGAGATTGCTGTCACTCACACAATGGTGGAGCTGCTAATTCACAGATTTGTGTGCTCATTGGAATACACACATGCAGTCTATGCAACTGAAGGTCTGAGCGGAAGACAACGCTGCTCAGATGAGGTAAGAGTGTTGTTGATTGGAGGGAGGAGAGCGGTGTGGATGGGGGAACAGAAGTGTGTGGATAGAGGGAACACTAAGCAGCACTAATGGGGGGGACAGAGAAACACGGGGTAATTCAGACCGCAGCAGCAGCAGCGATTGCAGTCTGAATTAGTTTGTGAGGTGCGCACGTGCAATGGCCGCACTGCGCGTGCGTACCCCAGGAGCCCAGTGAGATGCTATCACCCTGCCTGATTGATAGGCAGAGGTGGTTGCGGGGAAGGAGGGGGGCGTGCAAACAGCGTTAGAATGCCATTGGCAGGGCATGGTCTGCACAACGGAGGCGTTTCCGGACCACTGGGGGGTGGGCTGTGGCGGTTATCCCCCTGCCAAGAGCGCAGGATCCACTAAATTTACCTTCAGGATGTCAGCTACATGAATAGGGTAAGAGTGGTGTGGATAGGGGGTAGATTAAGCAGCAAGTATGGGAAGGGAGACAGAGCGGTGCAGATGGGGGAAATGGTGCAGATGGGTTGAAAACACTGGCATGGATGGGTAGAAAACTGGTGCAGATGGGAGAGAAGACAGTGTGCCATGTACTGGAGGAGGCAGAGTGACGTTGAAGATGGAAACACTGAGCAGCACAGAGAGAAGAAAACGGTGGTACAGACAATGCACAGGTGGGGAAAGACAGATGGTACAGATAAGTTAGTACAGACTAGCACAGATGGGAGAACACAGCAGTAGGGATTGGGGAAGACCGGGCAGCATGGGGGTGTATAGGGGAAGTAAGTGTAGATGCATAGACCGTAGATGGGGTATTATAGTTTAGCAATTAACCAAGATGTTTGAGGGAGCTAAATGTGTATACTAAGTGAGATGGATGTATGGAGTTAGAAGGATGTTGTAACAAGGTGGCTTTGTTGTGTTGACTGAATGGGATGGTTGTGGGCACTGTGTGGGATGGGAGCACCACAAAACTGCTCAGACCTTCAGTTGCATAGACTGCATGTGTGTATTCCAATGAGCACACAAATCTGTGAATTAGCAGCTCCACCATTGTGTGAGTGACAGCAATCTCACTCTGTGAGAGTGCTGAATCTGCACTTACCCACAGGCTGTGATGGCATACCATATCTGTATTGCGCAAGGAACACGTCCATTAAGGCGTCAGCCTTAATGATCGGAATTTCATTGCTTTTTGGAGTTTGAGTGGAAGAGTTACAACAGGTTTCTGAAATTTCGATCATGTCTAAGAAGCCTTAATGGGACATGTGAAACCGTAAGGTTTTTTGTCTATGGAATATATATATATATATATATATATCACAAACATATATGATTCATACATATATCACACACACATACATGATACATACATGAGAAAGACCTGGGATGGTGATGAGGCCAGGGCCCCCTGCTGATGTTGCGTTGAGGAAGGCAGTGTTCCAGGGCGGATGCCAGTCGGGGAGAGCGCCGCGCAGCCCGGGAAAAATACTGCTGAGGAGCTACATCTGGAAGAGCCCCTGGGAGGGAGAGTGCCACATGCCCCATCCTGCGTGGCAGACTCTGCAGGCCTGCACATGGGAAGGGAGGTCTCTGGCCACACGTACTCACCCTTCTGCTGAAGCCCCGCTGCTGTCCCCATCAGCGATCTCCAGCGGGGAGCGGGGCCAGGATGAACCTCAACCTGTGAGAACTATCTTCATGATCAAGAGATCTCATATGCAAGATAAGTATGTGTTGGGATAGGGCTGGGGAGGGCGGCTGCTCGGGCACACCCCCGTCAAGTTAAGGAGATTTAACTGAGGAAGCACAAGGGAACTCTCGTCTGGGGACAACAACTGCAGGGAGACCACATCTTTTCAGATGAACATGGGAGGGCAGAAGGCTGCCTAATACTGAAGCACCCTCAGACATTAAACCATATGCAACAACTATTGCAAGCATTCCTGGGGGAAGTTCTGCAGCAGACGGATTTGCATACGGTGATGTCATCCAAGCAGTGGGCCAAAGTTGGCTGGAACCCTCATCTGTATATGAAAAGAGAAAAGGGGCATGCAGGGCATGGCGGCCTTTTGCGGCGCTTGGATAACCCCAAGTTTGCATTAAACACCCCCACCCTCCTTCGGTGTGGGGCTCATGTTGGCCATGCCCAAGCCCCTGAAGCATTCAAGCTGATTTCTTGCAGCAGCTGGGCACTGTAACAGCTTCAGAGCTGCTCTACAAGACAAGTAAAAGGGTGTGGGCCCTGCAGCACCACCTGTAGTTTGCATACACACATATATAGGACAGCATCTCTTATATGCCCCAGGGTCAATAAAATAGTATCCTTGTCTAGGCTATCCATCCCCTCAGATAAGGTATTTGTCCATGCCGCTACAGCACTACACACCCAGGCCGACGCAATTGCCGGTCTGAGTAAGGTACCTGAATGTGTATAAATGGACTTCAGGGTAATCTCCTGTTTGCGGTCAGCACACTCTTTGAGGGTAGCCGTATCCTGGGACGGGAGGGCTACCTTCTTGGATAAGCGTGTTAATGCTTTGTCCACCCTAGGGGAGGATTCCCATCGTAACCTATCCGTTGATGGGAAAGGATACGCCATAAGAATCCTTTTGGAAATCTGCAGTCTTTTATCTGGAGATTCCCAAGCTTTTTCACATAACTCGTTCAGCTCGTGTGAGGGGGGAAAGGTTACCTCAGGCTTCTTTCCCTTGTACATATGTACCCTCTTGTCAGCGACAGGGGGTTCCTCTGTGATGTGCAAAACATCTTTTATTGCCATAATCATAAATCGAATGGATTTTGCCAATTTTGGCTGTAACTTTGCATCATCGTAATCGACACTGGAGTCAGAATCCGTGTCGGTGTCTGTGTCAACAATCTGGGATAGTGGGCGCTTATGAGACCCTGACAGTCCCTGCAACATAGGATCAGGCATGGGTTTAAATCCTGACTGTCCCAAAGCTTCTGCCTTGTCTAATCTTTTGTGCAATGAGTTTACACTAGCATTTAAAACATTCCACATATCCATCCAATCAGGTGTCGGCGGAGACACCACATTCATTTGCTCCCGCTCCTCTCTAATATAGCCTCCTTCCTCAGACATGTCGACACACGTGTACCGACACACTACACACACACAGGGAATGCTTTTTCTGAAGACAGTTTCCCCACAAGGCCCTTTGGAGAGACAGAGAGAGAGTATGTCAGCACACCCCCCAGCGCTATATAACCCAGGAATAAAACAGTAACTTAATGTTTGCCCAGTAGTGCTGCTGTATGTAATTTGCGAATTATGTGCCCCCCCCCCCCCTCTTTTCAACCCTCTTGTCAACGTGGTATAAGCAGGGTAGAGTCCGGGGAGCTTCCTCTCAGCGGTGCTGTGGAGAAAAAATGGCGCTGGTGAGTGCTGAGGGAGAAGCCCCGCCCCCTCGGAGGCGGGCTTCTGTCCCGCTTAAACTGTAAAATTGGTGGGGGCTTATACATATATAAAGTGCCCAGCTGTATATATGTTATATTTTTGCGAAAGAGGTTTATATTGCTGCCCAGGGCGCCCCCCCTGCGCCCTGCACCCTTACAGTGACCGGAGTATGTGAGGTGTATGGGAGCAAAGGCGCACAGCTGCAGTGCTGTGCGTTACCTCAGTGAAGATCATGAAGTCTTCTGCCGCCTCTGAAGTCTTCTTTTCTTCTCATACTCACCCGGCTTCTATCTTCCGGCTCTGCGAGGGGGACGGCGGCGCGGCTCTGGGACGGACGGCGAGGGTGAGATCCTACGTACCAATCCCACTGGAGCTAATGGTGTCCAGTAGCCTAAGAAGCAGGACCTTGCAACTCAGATAGTAGGACTGCTTCTCTCCCCTCAGTCCCTCGATGAGGGAGTCTGTTGCCAGCAGTGCTCCCTGAAAATTAAAAACCTAACAAAATACTTTCTGTCAGAAAGCTCAGGAGAGCTCCTGAAAAGCACCCAGTCTCCACTGGGTACAGTATCAAACTGAGGTCTGGAGGAGGGGCATAGAGGGAGGAGCCAGTGCACACTCAGAACTAAAGTCTTTCTTAAAGTGCCCATGTCTCCTGCGGAGCCCGTCTATCCCCATGGTCCTTACGGAGTCCCCAGCATCCTCTAGGACGTTAGAGAAAATAGGATTTTAATACCTACCGGTAAATCCTTTTCTCTTAGTCCGTAGAGGATGCTGGGCACCCGTCCCAGTGCGTACTGTGTCTGCAGTTATTAAATGGCCCTTAACTCCAGAACATTTATGTGGAGATGAAAACATCCAAGGAAGACTTGACCATCTTCCTTGGATGTTTTCCCTCTGTGTGACTGCTCTCCAGCCTCGGAGGGTTGCATCCGTGGTCCCTAGGATCCCGTCCTGGATCCCGAACCATCGCCCCTCTAGGTGGTGAGAACTGTGCAGCCACCAATGGAGTGAGATTCTGGTCTTGGAAGACAGGATTATCCTCCGGTGCATGTGTAGGTGGGATCCGGACCACTTGTCCAACAGGTCCCACTGGAACACTCTGGCATGGAACCTGCCAAACTGAATGGCCTCGTAGGCCGCAACCATCTTCCCCAGCAACTGAATGCATTGATGGATTAACACTCTTGCTGGTTCCAGAATTTGTTTGACCAGACTCTGGATCTCCAGAGCCTTTCCACTAGAAGAAAACCTCTTCTGTGTCCAGTATCACTCCCAAAAACAACAACCGCGTCATTGGGACCTACTGCGATTTTGGCAAGTTTAGGAGCCAACCATGTTGTTGAAGAACTGTCAGGGAGAGTAGATGTTTTGCACCAACTGGTCCCTGGATCTCGCCTTTATCAGGAGATCATCCAAGTACGGGATAATTGTGACTCCTTGCTTGCGAAGGAGGACCATCATTTCCGCCATCACCCTGGTGAAAATCCTCGGAGCCGTGGACAGACCAAACGGCAACGTCTGAAATTGGTAATGACAATCCTGAATTGCAAACCTCAGGTAGCTTGATGCAGTGGCTAAATGGGAACATATAAGTAGGCATCATTTATGTCTACCAAAACCATGAAATCTCCTTTATCCCCCGGACTGGAGATCACTACCCTGAGAGATTCCATCTTGAAATTGAATTTCTTTAGGTAGAAATTAAGGGATTTCAGATTTAAGATTGGTCTGACTGAGCCGTCCGGCTTCTGGACCACGAAGAGGCTTGAATAAAAACCTTCTCCCTGCTGACTAAGGCTGATTTGAACAATCGGTGAGGGGGAACGTCTTGAAACCCCAGTTTGTACCCTTGGGACACTATTTGTAAAACCCACGAGTCCAGGTCCGAATGAATCTAGAACTGACTGAAGAGTTTTAGACGTGCCCCCCACTGGTGCGGGCTCCTGCAAGAGAGCCCCAGCGTCATGCAGTGGATTTGGCAGAAGCAGAGGACGATCTCTGCTCCTGCGATCTTGAAGAGGCTACAGACCTCTTCCCTCTTTTCCTTCCTCTACCTGCAAAGAAAGGGGAATCTTAACTTCTTGCATATCTATTGGGCCGAAATGACTGCGTCAGATAATGATGCGTCTTCATCCGTTGAGAGGGAACATAGGGCAAGAAGGATGACTTACCTGCGGGAGCTGCCGAGATCAAATTAACTAGGCCGTCGCCAAACAAGGCTTCACCTTCATAGGGAAGAGACTCCCTTTCTTCTTGGAGTCAGCATCAGCATTCCCTTGGTGAATCCACAATGCCCTCCTATCCGAGACTGCCATGAAATTGGCCCGTGAGCACTTGTGCCCGGTGTAGGATTTTTAAATATGTGTAGTTTACTGTATGCAAGGGTTTAAAACCTTTTAGGAACTGAGATCTAAGGTGTATTACATGTAGTTTAAAAAAAACAAAAAAGGTTTATTTTATGGCAGTAGTTTCCAAACTGGGGTTCTTGCACTGGTAGCATAGTTTGGTGGTCCAGGACCAATTAAAATTATTTATACTTTATTAAATTGGCAAAACCATTCCCTCACAACATAACTGAACCTGAGGATGACATGCTATAAACACAATTTACTTAATTTTATATTTTTTTCTGAATTTCTCAATAAAAAAAACTTTGGCCTAGGGGTGCCGTGAAACAAATTTTGATACTCTAGGGCAGGGGTGTCAAACCCATGGGCCGCATGCCGCCCCCAATGCATCCTTTTGTGGCCCACAGGCCGGGGTCCGGCAGGGGTCCTTTTGTGGCCCGATCACCTTGCTTAGAGCGAGGGCAGGAGAGTGCAGCCAGAGTCTTTGCTTTCTATGTGCGGCACCATCTTCCCGAAGAGATCACCGGGAAGATAGTGCCTCTTCCACTGGCTACAGCACAGGTATACTGGGGTGGGGTAGCAAACTGGGGGCCCCAATGGGCCCCTCCAGCAGTCCCTCTACCAAAACACGTCTTTTGGTGGTTTTGCGGTGTTGTTATAACTACATGGTGACGATACTGTAGCACAGAGATTTTCAACCATTTACAACTCACGTCACACAGAACAAGATTTAAATATTGACAAGGCACACTGAAATATAATGGTGATGCATGGTGCAGTATCGTGTCCTAGGATGTCATGTCGCAGCTTCTCCATAGGTAACGCCTGAACAGGCCCGGTGACAGGGGGGACAAAGGGGACACTTGTTCAGGGCTCCAAGTATTAAGAACAGAAATAATGGGGCCACAGTGCCAATATTGCTTTTTAAAGTGTATCCACCAACTGCTCAATTTAAGCAGGAAAACAATTAACAGGCCAACTAAACCCTCCCCCCTCCTTTTACCCCATCACTTTGTCCAGTCCCTGTGGTCCATACTGTATTGCCATTATTATGCATGTTGCTGTGCTGGCCCTTTTCTGAATGTCCCTGCCACCGCCACCGAAGAGCTGGATAGCCCAGTATGAAAACCACCTGCTGGCCTCACTGACGGTCCGAGTCAAAGGCTCCATTTTTTTTAAAGATCCCTCTGCCAAGTTAAGGGGGGTTGAGGGGGCCCCAGAGATATCAGTGCACTGGGCCCCGAGATTTCTGTTGCTGGCCCTGACCCTCAGGGGCGTATCTACCCCTTGGCCAGGATGGCACTTGCCAGGGGCACCATCCAGCTGTGCTAACCGTGGCTAAGGGATAGAGTTCTGCAGTCTCGAAAGGGCGCTATGGCAATCAGCGTGGGACTGACCAATTAGACGGTGAGGGAAGGATACTGAAATTGTCCCAACCCTGTTACAGTTTGAAACGCCCCTCAACTGCTGTCCACTGCTTCACTCCTAGCTCTGCCCCTTTGAAATTATTAATCCCTACCCCCCGGTAGGCGGAGTTCTCCAGGCCCATACTCAGGAGTCACCACTGCTGTACATTATGTGCCGGTTGTAGAGGCAGAGCGGGGAACATCAGAGATCGCCACAAATTACACAGTGGGCAAGGAGATGGCTGGAGACAGCTGCACAGCCATGCCTTGCAAGTTCGAGAGAGCTGTTGAATTTCAGCACTTCAAGTCAGAGCCTGCCCCCTGCTGCCCAAGCAGTCCGTGACAGTTAGTGTCGAGGAGGGGGGGATTTGTGCATGTGTGCTATCAGTGTGTGTGTGTGTGGGGGGGTGGAGGATGTGTGTGACTGTGAGGGAGCTGTCAGTGTCAGTGGGGAGAGGAGCAGGAGGGAGTTGTCAGTGTGTGGAAGTGATGAGAGTTGTCAGTACTGGGGAAATGTGTGTGTGTGTGTGTGTGTGTACTAGATTTAGGAGTGTGTGTTTGTGAGAGGTTTCAGTTGGGGAATTAGAGTTCATACAGTAATTAAATGTTTTCATATTGAGAACTACATCTCCCAGCATATACAGTGTGCTGGGGATGCTAACAAGCTTTATTTAAAAGTTTAAAAAACATTGCTTTTATGACTGCAATGGTTTAAAAGGGAGAGCTATAAATCAATTTATCAGTGAATGATCGCAGTTTGAGCTGTTACATTTTACTGAACCACCTATCCCTCCACACTCACTACCTGTCCTCAGGATACATTTACCATCCCGGCAGACGGTATACCGGCGGTCATTTGACCGATGTTGGAATCCTGACACCACTTGGGAGACTGGTGCCGGCACACAGACAGCCAACATCCCGAAGGCGAGTATTGGAGGGAGGGTTAGGACCGGGGGAGCGGGTGATAGGGAAGGCACTAGGAGGGGGGGGGGTTAGTCCTAGCTGCCACCCCCTGAGGGTTAGCCCTATCCGCCACCCCCCCCAGAGGGTTAGGATTAGGTATCATGTGACTGCTGGAATCCCGAGCGCCGGATGCCATACCCAACCCCCTTTACTTTTTCAGGCATTTCTATCTCTCCTCTCTCTATGGTGTTCCGATTGCCCACTTTCCCTTGTGCTTTTCTCTCTCTCTCCTTTGTTTAGAGCATCAGTTTCCGTAGTCCACTTTATCCTTATTTTTTCCAGTGTTTCACTATCTCTCTGATGTAATGAGGATGTATGGTCTAGAGGGATCAGTAATGCATTGTACTGTATAGAGGCGTCAGGGATGTAGCGTAGGGTATAGAGGCGTCAGGGATGTAGCGTAGGTTATAGAGGCATCAGGAATGTAGCGTAGGGAATAGAGGCATCAGGGATGTAGCGTAGGGTATAGAGGCGTCAGGGATGTAGCATAGGGAATAGAGGCGTCAGGGATGTAGCGTAGGGAATAGAGGCATCAGGGATTTAGCTTAGGGAATATAGGCATCAGGGATGTACTAGCAGGTATATAGAGGTCAGTGTACTGTATAGAGGGGTCAGTAATGCAGTGATGGTTATAGAAAGGTCAGTGATGTAGTGTAGGGTATAGAGGGGTCAGTTATGTAGTGTGGGGTAAAGAGGGGTCAGTAAAGATACTAAGCTGAAGTACTTAGAACACTTCTTGAATTAAGACACAACCTGCAAGAAAAAGTATGCAATATGGGTGAAAAGGCAAATGTCAGAGGTCTGATACAAGTAACCAGCTCCACACCTTGCACCACATAGCGTTATGTTAAACTGGGATATGTTCTTTTTTGGTGTGTGTGTATGTGTGTGGGGGGGGGGGGTGCCAAAGGAAATTTTTGCCATTGGCTCCTTTGGTCTAGAACCAGCCCTGATCACAAAATATTTTTGTCTAAGCAGACTGGACATTGATCAGCGTTGGCTCATTCTCAGCCCCCCGCCCAGCCTCTGCTGCCAACAGACTGCTATTAGCTAGTTAACCTTCTGCCTTCCCTATCTATGACACAGACTGCTGCTAATGCTACCAGACTGTTCCCAGTGGCTTCACACCAACAGTGAATCCCAGCCGATGATGTAGGGCAGCGTGTGGGGGAGGGGGTCAGTTGCTGTGGCTCCAACATGGTAACCGCCAATGGACTGCAATGCTTTATCGAAAGGGGGGGCGCCAGTCCCTTACTTTGCCAGGGGCGCTTGGACCCCTAGCTACACCTCTGTTGACCCTAACCGATACCCCTAAACTAACCATAATTCCTGCAGTAAAAATCCATGTTTCTATGTATATAGGGGGTCATTCCGAGTTGATCGCATGCTGCCGTTGTTCGCTGCGTAGCAATCAGTTGAAAAAAATGGCTAATCTGTGCATGCGCATGCTCCGTAATGTGCATGCGCATCGTACGGGTACAAAGTCCATTGTGGTTTTGCACTAGTTCTAGCGATTATTCCAATCACAGAACAGGCCACAAGGAGATTGACAGAAAGAGGGCGTTTCTGGGTGGCAACTGACCGTTTTCAGGGAGTGCTTGGAAAAATGCAGGCGTGGCAGAAGAAATGCAGACGTGGCTGGGCATTCGCTGGATGGGTGTGTGACATCAAAAGCCGTCCCTCGGTTGTTAGAATCAACGCACACGAAGTGTAACTACAGTGCTGGTCTTATTTTGAAATGATTTTGCAGGCGCTCTGCTGCTCAAGTGTTCGCACTTCTCCAAAGTGAATATACACTCTCCAGTGGGCAGCGACAATGCGTTTGCATGGCTGCTAAAAACTGCTAGCGAGCAATCAACTCAGAATGACCCCCATAGTGTATTGCAAGAAAATATCTGTAAATCCAATGGTACCGTAAGTGCGGTATATACTCGCACTTCTTTGCGGGGTGAGAACATCTCCCCTAAGTGAAGTCAGCCCTATGAATAGAGTTTGTGTGATCCCTGTGCAGCAGTCACAGAAAGGGTTCATCTCTGCAGTTTGTCACTCAAATTACATTGCTGCATTTTTTTCTAGAAGTGGATCTGAGAGCTGTTACCCGCAGACCAGCTACAATAATTATCCTGGGTACTCACTAGACCAGTGGTTCTCAAACTGCACCCTGGGGTGCCTCAGGACACTTGCAGGGGTGCCTTGGATTGGTGGTCCAGGACCAATTCAAAATATTTATAGTTAGTGTTATAGGCAAAACCAGTGCTGTTGGCTGGCAATCATAACATATGTGCACAAGCAGAAGCAAATCCTGTCCCCTACCAAAGGGCCAGTGCTAGGGTGTTTGGCGCCTCCCTGCAAACTATTAATTTGGGCCCTCTCTCCAATACTTAATAAAGGGACAGTGCGCTCCTTAAAAAAAGAAGGTGTGGTATCACAAGGAAGGGGCATGGCCACACAATAGCACCCCAAATCAAAATACGCCACACAGTAGCACTATCTTATTGTCATTACACCGCATGTAATAATAATAATAATAATACCCACAGTCGCAGTGCCCTTTATACACACAACCACCATATCAGTGCAGCTTACACACATAATGCCAACAGTAGCAGTGCCCCTTCTACACATGCCCACGGTGGCAATCCTTTACATGGCAAATATCAACCTGGTTTTGCCATGTAAAGGATTGCCACTTTAAAAACAAACAATCAAACAAAAACAAAAAAAACAACAGGAAAAAACACAAAATCTCTCACTTTCTGATTCTCACACCCTATTACATTCCTCTCTATATATTTAAATGTTTCTATTACTGTATGTTCCCTCTTCCCTTCTCCAAACTATACACATCAACATTTTTTAGTATTTCCAGGTAAGTTTTGTGATGTAGGCCATGCACAATTTTAGTTGCCCTAATGTATTTACAGCCTTCTGGAGATATGGCTTCTGGAACTGAACACAGGATTCTAAATGTGGCTGTACCAAGGACCTATACAGTGGCATTACAGGTTGAGTATCCCTTATCCAAAATGCTTGGGACCAGAGGAATTTTGGATATCGTATTTTTCTGTATTTTGGAATAATTGCATACCATAACGAGATATTATGGTGATGGGACCTAAATCTAAGCACAGAAGGCATTTATGTTTCATATACACCTTATACACACAGCCTGAAGGTCATTTTAGCCAATATTTTTTATAACTTTGTGCATTAAACAAAGTGTGTGTACATTCACAGAATTCATTTATGTTTCATATACACCTTATACACACAGTCTGAAGTTCATTTAATACAATATTTTTAATAACTTTGAGTATTAAACAAAGTTTGTGTACACTGAGCCATCAAAACACAAAGGTTTCACTATCTCAGTCTCACTCAAAAAAGTCCGTATTTCGGAATATTCCGTATTTCGGAATATTTGGATATGGGATACTCAACCTGTATTACTTTTTTCTGCTACTGGTTCTTTAACCTATGCAAACAAGCATCTGACTTGCCTTTCCTATTGCTTTGTTACATTGCTTACCTGAAATAGTAATACTTAGATAGCTTTCCTCTTGCCATTATAATGCCCTTAATATTATAGTTAGCCTTTGCATTTTTGAGACGTGTATGATTTTGCATTTTTTGGCATTAAATGTTGCCATGTTCTTGACCATTCCTCTAGTCCAGGGGCGGAACTGCCAGAGACAACGGAGTCAGTTGCCGCCGGGCTCCAGCCCTAAAGGGGCTTCCTCCATTGCCCCCCGGCTGTTACGTGCCCTTCCTACTAAATAGACAAAGGCGCTACCAGCAGGGTCTCGCAGTTTGTACATTCCATGCCGTAACACCCTTCTTTCCACCTTCACAATGAAGCTATTGGTACTTTGCAAAAAAAAAAATTATTAGCATTGCAACTCAGCAGATCAATGCAGTGTGCAGCCACACACTCCATATATCTGCTCAGCCACAAAGCTGATTATTTCTTCACAAAGTACAAGGTGAGCTCCAAATAGAATTCTCTAGCTTAGATTATACCTTTCTATGCAAGGGTAAATAGCTCAATTGTTTGACTGCAATGCCACAGGAAATGGTTTGGATCCAAGACAGTGTGACTGAATAATAAAGAAACCTTAAGATGAGTTCATGAATGTTGTATAAGTATTAGTGAGAGAAGGGGTCAGGAGCATGCTAGGCTGCAAAAAATAAGGTAGGCTGCAAGTGAAAGTAATGATCTCCTATATATTTTCCCAGATCTGTCACTCTGTGTGGCTAACTCTGGGGGAAGTCACAGCAATGGGCGGAGACGGCAACTGCAGGACGATACACCAGTGCCAGCAGCAGACCGTAACAAAGTGACAGATCAGGGAGAATATATAGGAGGTAGGGAGGTGGCCATGGTACATGGCTGGCCAAGGGACACTAGCTCATGTACCCCTTTACCACTGAGGCTGGCCACCAAGGATGGACCTGTCACCAGTGCACATGCAATAACCTCTTCTGCTGCCCTCTTTGCAACTCAGATTGCCCAGTGCTCCCCTTCGCTAACAGTCCACAAAGTTTCCCCATCTCACGATCTGCCTCCTCACCCCCACTTTCATCTCTACAGCACACGCGCATATCATACAAGATCCCATCATGCGTACGTAGGTCTGAAATGCAAGAGGGAGGTTGGGGGGAGATTGGCATGCGCCAGCAACACCACACAGCTCACTGTGACCACAGTGGAGAGGCGCTGCAACAGGACAATACACCAACCTCGGAGCAAGGAACTGCGTCGGTCAGGAGGAGAACTATTTCAATAGCATAAAAAGGTTAATGCGTCCCACCCTATGGACACCAGACTCATCAAGTCACTGTTGCCAGAGTCTCATACAATGACTCTGAACCTCTAAGCACACTATTTGACTGTCCACACCCTGCTGTGCCTATTACCCATCTCCTCCACCACCCTCAACACTGACCCACACATCATTCACCCACAAAGATACAATAAAGGTAGTTTGGATAAATTAGCTAAATGAAATGGATTTAACCAATTTATCTAAATGACCATTTTTGGATGTTTTCCAGTGTTTGTGAACAAATGGTCAATTGTAATTTGCTGCCACATATTAGCATAATTTTGTTTCAACTAGAAAAAAAAATTGGACAGATAATCTAAGTGTGGATCCAGTTTAAAGGTCCGTATTCACGGCCCGATTTTGGGGAGAGATGTGTGCTGAGCGAACTGCTCAGCACACATCTCTCCCCCCGCTCAGCACAGCGTGATGTGTGCTGAGCGTACGGGGGGTGGGGGGGGCGCTCATTTCACCCCCTGTGTAGGGCATTCTGTGTGTATCCAGCTTAACAGGTGTGAGCATCATACAACTACTGACTTGCGAGTAACTATACAGCAGCTCCATACCTTGTGACTTGAAGAAACACCAGTTAACCCCGGGAATGCTGCAGTCAAAGCAACAATTCCTCTTCTTCAATTACCATTTTAATAATAGGGTAAAGAAAATGAAGTGGATTTTTGAAAGAAAATAATACTGTCAATATACTATTAAAACAAATTAAAATGGTAAAAGTTATTGTACTTTAAGTAAAAATAAAAGAGACAAAATATCAATCCCAGTTTTGGATTACTTTAATTAACAAAAAAAATGCATATTGCAGAGGATAGTTTCAATCTGCCTACCTCTGGGTTATGGGCCCAGCATGCTTCCATTGCAGTACTCTGCTGCACATGTAAGTGCAAGAGATCCTGAAGCACTCACTCATCATGGGAAAGTACCAATGTGTTTCTTCGTTGGTTGATGGAAGAAACATCTTACAAAAACTCTCCAGATTATTGACTTTTTAAAGTTTTTCTAGGAAACGTTTTAGATGAATGCTTATTAGCCTTTGTCAGTATGGACTTTTGCAAAGTGTCTCTGTGGCGCAATCGGTTAGTGTGTTTGGCTATTAACCAAAAGGTTGGTGGTTCAATCCCACCCAGGGACGTAATTAACCTTGTGATCAGATTTTGGTGATATTTAAGTAGACAAGTCAAAATTTCAAACCTCCTCTTATGGTGTAGGGTACATGGCCTTCTCTGATGTAATCAGAGTTAGATTTGATTCAGTGATTTTATAAAAAACAGCTAGGAAGCACAATTTAGCAGTGGGTTGCAGAGAAAAAAAATATGCTGGCAGAAAAATCCAATCGAGTGATTAAACAGCTCTTCATTTTCTGGCTTTATTTTTATGCTAACAAATTTGTTCTCTGAAAAGTGTCCACAAAGCCAAGTCTCTGATTAACACCTTTGTAAGGATGGTTTTTCACCTATTACTAAATTAAACTTGCTTCATTGGAAAGGCAGCAAGATGCATCCTCATTTCAATGTCTACTGAAATAATACAAGTTGACACCAGGAAACATTAACGCCACTGCATCCTTGCTGCTTTCTCATGTGGAAGTCTGTTTAATGTGAAAACAAATGTGTGTGTTTTTTTCAACCTGGAAGCCCAACATCGATTAAGATCGATCTTAAATAGACCCCTGGGTTTTAAGGATAACCATGGTTGAGTCCAATGGTTAATTCACATTGACCGAAGTTCTAATTAAGTCACCTGTGCTCAAGCATGATATCCTTAAAATCTGGATTGCAATGACAGCATTTTGGAACTATGCCTAAGGGTTTAATTTTTACATTTATCCACTGACAATAAATCTACCTACAATATCCCTGTAACTGTTATGATTACAGTATTTCACTAAATAATTTAATTTGCTGAACCTTCTGTAAAAAGAAATATTAAGCTGCTGTAATTCCCAGATGCAGCAAATTTGTTAGCTAGTGGGCAAAACCATGTGCACTGCAGGGATGGGGGGGGGGGCAGATATAACATTTGCAGAGAGATTTAGGTGGGTTATATTGTTTGTGTGCAGGGTAAATACTGGCTGTTTTGTTTTTACACTGCAATTTAGATTTCAGTTTGAACACACCGCACCAAAATCTAACTCTCTCTGCACATATTATACACCCCCCCCACTGCAGTGTACATGGTTTTAGCTAATAAATTTGCTGCTGTGATCAGATCTGAGTTAAGCCCTATGTATTTGGCACTGGCAAAGGGTTAGAGGCCTTGCTGTAGAGCTCACACCTTTCTTATCATGCATTGTAATATTTCCTATGTCCTGATGTTGTGCTCTCTGCTCCATCCAAGTAAACAGCAATGTAGCATGGCTATCAAAGAGCGTGAAGATTGCAGATTTCCTGGGATTAATGCTAAGGAATGCTATTCCAGAGGCTGCTGCTTTAATTCAAGTGTCACTGGGGTTAAATGGTGTTTTTACCTTAAAAACACAGGTAGAGTATATAGTACAGTGGTAAAGTGGGAGCATGTAGTGCTATTGATTACAGATTTGATGGAGCTTAAACATGGATAAGGTCCATGGCTCTAAGAGTTTATCTTGTGTATCCTTTATTCTTAGTCATGGTCAGATAAGATTAGAAAATACCATTTAAGTGGAAATTTCCTCTTAGCTGTTTTTCAGTTTGCTCAACTGTCTGATTAACTGGTCCTAAAAAAAGGACCAAAGGAGCTAAATTGCCCCGTGATCTAGCTAAATTGCCCCAGTTAAAAAAAAAAAAAAAAACTAAGCTGCTGTAATTCCTGGATGTTTCCTTACTGCATCAACAGGAAGTGACAAGAAACAATGTAATGTGGAACCGTACAGCAGAAGGGATTGCGGCTACCCCACAATAAGTGCAGCGGAATGTAAGAAGAGGCATATACAGTGTGGTGTGGCTGTAGATGAGCTTAGTGGTTTCTGTTAGAGTTCTTCTACTTCTAACTACTCGTACATAAATGAGTAAGCCGCCGATTTATTAAACCTGGTGAAATGATAATTTGCATGGTGATAAAGTACCAGCCAATCAGCTCCTAATTGCCATGTCACAGGCTGGGTTTGAAAAATGACAGTTAGGAGCTGACTGGCTGGTACTTTATCACCTTGCACTTTATCAGTTCACCAGGCTTAATAGATCTGCCCCAATGTTTCAAAATGGAATGCATCAAGAGAACGGTGTTGGTAGTATAAAACTACCTACAGCACCTGGTATTCCCAGGTGGTCTCACATCCAAGAACAAACCAGGCCTAAAATCAGGTGATATTGGGCATATACAGTGTGGTGTGGCTGTAGATGAGCTTAGTGGTTTCTGTTAGAGTTCTTCTACTTCTAACTACTCGTACATAAATGAGTAAGCAGCCGATTTATTAAACCTGGTGAAATGATAATTTGCATGGTAATAAAGTACCAGCCAATCAGCTCCTAATTGCCATGTCACAGGCTGGGTTTGAAAAATGACAGTTAGGAGCTGACTGGCTGGTACTTTATCACCTTGCACTTTATCAGTTCACCAGGCTTAATAGATCTGCCCCAATGTTTCAAAATGGAATGCATCAAGAGAACGGTGTTAGTATTGTAAAAATACACACAGCTCCTGGTATTTCCTTGTGGTCTCCCATCCAAGTACTAAAACCAGGACCAACACTGCTCAGCTTCCATGATCAGGAGAGATTGGGCAAATCCAGTGTGCTGTGGCTGTAGATGAGCTGGTGGTTTCTGTTACAGCTCTTCTACTTCTAACTTCTGGTACATAAAAGAATACATGTAAAAATTAAATGTACCAAGAAAATGGTGTTGGTAGTTTAAAAACACCTAAAGAATCTGATACTACCAAGCAGTCTCCCATCCATGTATTAACAAAGTCCAATACTGCTTTGCTACAAAAATCAAATGAGATTGGGCATATCCAGTGTGGTGTGGCTTTAGCTAAGCTTTGTGGTTTCTGTTAGAGCTCTTCTACTTCTAACTACTGGTACATTAATGAATATGTATAAGGTTGTAGTTTATCCAATATGCCTTTACTACCTTACCTTTCAACCCCCCCCTCCCTCCCCTCTTCTCCTTATAGCTTCCTTAGTTCTCTCCTCCTCGTGTGTGCGTTATTTGTTTTCTCATACGTCCTAGAGGATGCTGGGGTCACATTAAGAACCATGGGGTATAGACGGGATCCGCAGGAGACATGGGCACTTTAAGACTTTCAAAGGGTGTGAACTGTCTCCTCCCTCTATGCCCCTCCTCCAGACTCCAGTTTTAGTATTGTGCGCAGTGATACTGGATGCACTACAGGGGAGCTCTACTGAGTTTCTCTGAAAAGACTTGTTAGTTTTTTTTATTTTCAGGGAGGCTGCTGGCAACAGTCTCCCTGCTTCGTGGGACTTAGGGGAGAGAAGTATGACCAACTTCTAGTGAGTTCAATGGCTCTGCTTCAGGCTGACAGGACACCATTAGCTCCTGAGGGTGCTGATCGCTGGGTACGCCTAGATGCACACTCCCGCAGCCTGCCGTCACCCCCTTACAGAGCCAGAAGACAGGTGAGTAGCAGAAGAACAGAAGACTTCTTCTTCAGTGACGGCATTCTGAGGTACCGAGCAGCGAGCGGAACGCTGCGCGCCATGCTCCCACACAAACACAGGCACTGCAGGGTGCAGGGCACGGGGGGGGGGGGGGCACCCTGGGCAGCATAAATTCCTCACAAAAGGCTGGAAAAAGTGGACATTAGTGCCTGGGCACTGTCCTTACCCCGCTAGCGTAATTAATTATTTCTGAGCGGGACAGATACGCGCCATTACAGCGGCGGGGCTTCTTCCTCACCTCACCAGAACATCTTTAGAGCATTACAAGTCTATCACTATAGAGTTTATTATTTCCCAGACTGTGTACTTTTGGCGCTGGATTGTGAGCTGAAAAATCCTCTGTGTCCCTCTGACAGATTTACTGACGGTCTGTCCCCCATAAGCCGGTGTGTCTGTGGGTACTTGGTATATGTGTGTCAACATGTCGGTGGCTGAATGTTTTTCCCAAGAGGAAACTATATTAGGAATGCAGACATATGATGGTGGCCCTGTTGGCACCACCAATAACTGACTGGGTAAATGTTTCAGTAATATCAGAGTAAGGTTGGATAAATCTGTGTCCCAGACACAGACGTAGAGAATAGATGTGATATTCATGGCTATGTTTCTTTTCCCTCAGGCCCCGCTGGGTCGCAAAAATGTTATTTTGCCCAGTTACTACACACTGATACTGACACGGATACTGATACTTATGTCGACCATAATGTTTCCTGATTAGATCCAATATTGGCAAGGAGCATTCAGTACATGATTGTGGATATTAAGGACATATTAAAATCACTGAAGACCCTGCTGTTCCTGACAAAGGGGTCTATATGTATGTATATATAGATATATAATGAAAGCTGATGTAACGTTCCTCCATCTCTGTTTGAGAAAGTCTGGGCCAGCTCGACAAGATGGTTTCAAATCCCCAAAAGGATTCTGGTTGTTTATTCATTTCCCGCCGCGGACAGAATAAAGTGGGAGTCACCCCCTGTTCTGCACGGGGCCCTGTCACAAATCCAGCGGATCGTATGCAGGAAGCTACATTATTTCTAGTTATGTAACCACGGGTACATTACTTAGACCTGCCATTACATGTGCATGGGTGAGTAGTAATATTCAAGAATTGGTCGAATACCTTGTCATCCGATATAGATACCCTGGAGAGATGGGATACTCCTTACGTTGTATCATATCAAGGACACTGCAGCATACTTACGTGAGACTGCAAGGGATATAGGACTCTTGAGTTCACGGGCCAATTTCATGGCAGTGTCGGATAGGAGGGCATTGTGGATTCACCAAGAGAATGCTGATGCTGACTCCAAGAAGAAAGGGAGTCTCTTCCCTATGAAGGTGAAGCCTTGTTTGGTGACTGCCTAGTTAATTTGATCTCGGCAGCTCCCGCAGGTAAGTCAACCTTCTTGCCCTATGTTCCCTCCCAACGGATGAAGACGCATCATTATCTGATGCAGTCATTTCGGCCCAATAGATATGCAAGAAGTTAAGATTCCCCTTTCTTTGCAGGTAGAGGAAGGAGAAGAGAGAAGAGGTCTGCATCCTCTTCAAGATCGCAGGAGCAGAGATCATCCTCTGCTTCTGCCAAATCCACTGCATGACGCTGGGGCTCTCTTGCAGGAGCCCGCACCAGTGGGGGCACGTCTAAAACTCTTCAGTCAGTTCTGGATTCATTCGGACATGGACTCGTGTGTTTTACAAATAGTGTCCCAAGGGTACAAACTGGGGTTTCAAGATGTTCCCCCTCACCGATTGTTCAAACATTAAGTTACTGTGCTGTTCCTGGGTTATATAGCGCTGGGGTATGTGCTGGCATACTCTCTCTCTGTCTCTCCAAAGGGCCTTGTGGGGGAAATGTCTTCAGTAAAAGTATTCCCTGTGTGTGTGGTGTGTCGGTACGCGTGTGTCGACATGTCTGAGGAAGAAGGCTATATTAGAGAGGAGCGGGAGCAAATGAACGTGGTGTCTCCGCCGACACCTGATTGGATGGATATGTGGAATGTTTTAAATGCTAGTGTAAACTCATTGCACAAAAGATTAGACAAGGCAGAAGCTTTGGGACAGTCAGGGTCTCAACCAATGCCTAATCCTATGTCGCAGGGACTGTCAGGGTCTCATAAGCGCCCACTATCCAGATGTTGACACAGATACCGACACGGATTCTGACTCCAGTGTCGATTACGATGATGCAAAGTTACAGCCAAAATTGGCAAAATACATTTGATATATGATTATGGCAATAAAAGATGTTTTGCACATCACAGAGGAGCCCCCTATCCCTGACAAGAGGGTACATATGTACAAGGGAAAGAAGCCTGAGGTAACCTTTCCCCCCTCACACGAGCTGAACGAGTTATGTGAAAAAGCTTGGGAATCTCCTGCAGATTTCCAAAAGGATTCCCCTTTCCCATCAACGGATAGGTTACGATGGGAATCCTCCCCTTGGGTGGACAAAGCATTAACACGCTTATCCAAGAAGGTAGCCCTCCCGTCCCAGGATACGGCTACCCTCAAAGAGTCTGCTGACCGCAAACAGGAGATTACCCTGAAGTCCATTTATACACATTCAGGTACCTTACTCAGACAGGCAATTGCGTCGGCCTGGGTGTGTAGTGCTGTAGCGGCATGGACGGATACCCTAGATAAGGCTACTATTTTATTGCCCCTGGGGCATATAAGAGATGCTGTCCTATATATGTGTGTATGCAAACTACAGGTGGTGCTGCAGGGCTCACACCCTTTTACTTGTCTTGTAGAGCAACTCTGGAGCTGTTACTGGGTGCAGCTGCTGCAAGAAATCAGCTTGAATGCTTCAGGGGCTTGGGCATGGCCGACATGAGCCCCACACTGATGGGGGTGTATAAAGCGATCTAGGGGTCATCCAAGCGCAACCCCACAAAGGCCGCCATGCCCTGCGTGACCATTTTCTCTTTTCATATGCAGACGAGGGTTGCAGCCAACTATGCCCATTGCTTGGATGACATCACCGTATGCAAATCCGTCTGCTGCAGACCTTTCCCCAGGAATGCTTGTACTAGTTGTTGCATATGGTTTGATGTTTGAGGGTGCTTCAGTATTAGGCAGCCTTCCGCCCTCTCATGTTCACCTGAAAATATGTGGTCTCCCTGCAGTTCCCTTGTGCTTCCTCAGTTGAATCTCCTTAACTTGACGGGTGTGTGCCCGAGCAGCCGCCCTCCACAGCCCTATCCCAGCACATGCTTTTCTTGCGTATGAGATCTCTTGATCATGAAGATAGTTCTCACAGGGTGAGGTTCATCCATTACATTTTAAAGTAGGAAGGTACAAATTACATATTCAAATTACATATATGTGCTGGATTCAAATGTTTTCCCCCCTTCCTTTCTCAATTGTGCCCATCAGCAGCTATTCTAATGTTGCTGCCAATGGGTGTGACACATTCATTTCTTCTGTGGGGTACACTGGACTCCACAAGGATTCAGATTGGGGTGTAGAGTAGGATCTTGATCTGAGGCACCAACAGGCTCAAAGCTTTTGACTGTTCCCAAGATGCTCAGCGCCCCCTCCTCTATAACCTCGCTTCCATGAACAGGGAGCTCAGTTTGTAGTTGGTGCCTTCAGTAGCAGGCCACTTAAGAGGGGGCTGCCTCAGGCAGCCTATTCTTAGCTATTAATTTTGACAAGAAAAGAAGAACTTTTTTTTATAAGAATCTACAAGGGCTGCAGCAGGCTAGGTCTAATAGACATCTTTACTGCAGCTCCATCACTCCCAGCGGCGCAGTATACTCCCGCGCCCTGGTTGCTGGGTCACTGCAGCGGAGGCTCCGGTTTCTTCCTAAGGTAAGTCACACACACACCGCCCTCCGGGATCACGAGGCCGCTGATGAAAGGGAGGTAAGGGACTTCTGTGCCCACACTATACCGTGATCCAGCGTGGCTGTAGGGGGCGGGCCATGTGCGCACTGGCGTGGACACTGATTACTGGGCAGCTGCTCCACTAGCCACCAGGGACAGTTAAGGAGCACAGCTCTGGGGGGTTTTCTCTTATATTAACCCCATTTTGTACTACCCGCAGTGCATTGTGATAGGTAATAGAGCCTGATTCAGGTTGGATTGCAATCGCAATAAGCAGTCCAACTGCAAAAATTGCTAAGAGCATACGCATGCGCCTGCATTTTCTGCGGCACCCCGCAGTTAATGCGATCGCCTCTGACTGTCAATCGGTGCTGGGGGGGGGGGGGTCAGCAACACTCCATTTCCAAGTCGGAGATGGAGCGGTGCGTGGGCAGGGCTTCAAAATGGGGTCGGCAACGGAGAAACAGGAGGCGTGGTCAGAGCGGTTGCATGACATCACATGCAGCAGCTGCGATCACAAAAATGGTGGCGGCTTCCTGCGCACACATACAGTCTGCACCAACAGGAGGCTAACCCATTTTTTATGATCACGCTGAACTGCACTGCGACTGCAATTTCAGCGTGGTCAAGAAGGGAGGCGGCATGCTGGGTGGCCCCAGCATGCGAACCAAAGGATTGCAAATTCTGTTACTTAGCAGAATTTGCAATCCTTACTGAATTAGGCCCATTGATTACAAAATTTATTTGTAAATATTTGAAGTTTTTCTTCAGGGACTAACACAAAAGATGCTTGGGGCTACTAACACATGGGTAAGCCACGTAAAGCTTCCCATGGGTCAGTGGCATCACAACGGGGTTGCGGCCCACACCCGAGTGTCACCCGCCAAGGGGGGTGACACCAAAGTGCCGGCTCCTCTTCAGTGACAGAATATGGGTGTTTCACTGTGACATTACGTGCAACACCCAGTTTCTGTCACTGTGCAGGAGCCAGCACCACTCACACACTAGTCCCCGGGTGCAGCACTCAACCCCCGGGATACCCGGAGCAACAAAATGGAGATTCAGGCCAACAGGCCACACCCCTACCTATGAGACCATGCCTCCATTTTACCATTGCGCTGCTTATCTGCGCGCACTGCATTACAATCTCCCTCGCTGCCTCTCTGGGTGTCACCAATGATAGTGACACCTTTGCCATGCTTGTAGCAGCTGGTCCTAAGATCTACGCCTCCAGCCCTGAGTGTTTGCCCTTGTGACTTGTTGATCATCATAGCGAAGCAGATTCTTACAGAAAACTGCAGGGGCTTAGATTGAAAAGAAAAACATTGACGAACCCATCATTTCAGCAACAGGGTCTGCCACACGGCTGACTGAAATGACTGGTTGGTTTGGACCCCCACCAAAAAAGAAGCAATCAATCTCTCCTTGCACAAACTGGCTCTACAGAGGCAAGATGTCCACCTCATCATCCTCCGATTCCTCACCCCTTTCACTGTGTACATCACCCTCCTCACAGATTATTAATTCGTCCCCACTGGAATCCACCATCTCAGATCCCTGTGTACTTTCTGGAGGCAATTGCTGGTGAATGTCTCCACGGAGGAATTGATTATAATTCATTTTGATGATCATCATCTTCTCCACATTTTCTGGAAGTAACCTCGTACGCCGATTGCTGACAAGGTGAGCGGCTGCACTAAACACTCTTTTGGAGTACACACTGGAGGGAGGGCAACTTAGGTAGAATAAAGCCAGTTTGTGCAAGGGCCTCCAAATTGCCTCTTTTTCCTGCCAGTATACATTCGGACTGTCTGACGTGCCTACCTGGATGCGGTCACTCATATAATCCTCCACCATTCTTTCAAAGGTGACAGAATCATATGCAGTGACAGTAGACGACATGTCAGTAATCGTTGCCAGGTCCTTCAGTCCGGACCAGATGTCAGCACTCACTCCAGACTGCCCTGCATCACCGCCAGCGGGTGGGCTCGGAATTCTTAGCCTTTTCCTCGCACCCCCAGATGCAGGAGAATGTGAAGGAGGAGCTGTTGACGGGTCACGTTCCGCTTGACTTGACAATTTTCTCACCAGCAGGTCTTTGAACCTCTGCAGACTTGTGTCTGCTGGAAAGAGAGATACAATGTAGGTTTTAAATCTAGGATCGAGCACGGTGGCCAAAATTTATTGCTCTGATTTCAACAGATTGAATCCTGGTTAAGCGAATTAAGGGCTCCATCCACAAGTCCCACATGCCTAGCGGAATCGCTCTGTTTTAGCTCCTCCTTCAATGTCTCCAGCTTCTTCTGCAAAAGCCTGATGAGGGGAATGACCTGACTCAGGCTGGCTAGGAAGGATGTAACGTTAAAACATTACACCGTATATGGCGAAATTATGTTTCTTGGTGTGAGGCCAGGAATGCTCCTACGGAAGAATTCCATCTGGGCCGTTTCCTTCACTTCCTACAAACTGGAGTGAATTTGGGCCTAAAATTAGGCTCTATTAAGGTCCAGATTTCGGCCTTATCCATTTTCTTTCAAAAAGAATTGGCTTCTCTTCCAGAAGTTCAGACTTTTGTAAAAGGAGTGCTGCATATTCAGCCTCCTTTTGTGCCTCCGGTGGCACCTTGGGACCTTAACGTGGTGTTAAGTTTTCTAAAATTACACTGGTTTGAACCACTTAAAACAGTGGAGTTAAAATATCTCACATGGAAGGTGGTCATGTTATTAGCCTTGGCTTCGGCTAGGCGAGTGTCGGAATTAGCGGCTTTGTCACATAAAAGCCCATATTTGGTATTCCATGTGGATAGAGCGGAATTGCAGACCCGTCCTCAATTCCTACCAAAAGTGGTCTCATCTTTTCATATGAACCAACCTATTGTGGTGCCTGTGGCTACGCGTGACTTGGAGGATTCCGAGTTACTTGATGTGGTTAGGGCTTTGAAAATTTACGTGGCCAGGACGGCTAGAGTCAGGAAAACTGAAGCGCTGTTTGTCCTGTATGCAACCAACAAGATTGGTGCCCCTGCTTCAAAGCAGGCTATTGCTCGCCGGATTTGTAACACGATTCAGCAAGCGCATTCTATGGCTGGATTGCAGTTACTGAAATCAGTCAAGGCCCATTCCACGAGGAAAGTGGGCTCTTCTTGGGCGGCTGCCCGAGGGGTCTCGGCACTACAGCTGTGTCAAGCTGCTACTTGGTCGGGTTCACACACCTTTGCAAAATACTATAAGTTTGATACCCTGGCTGAGGAGGAACTCATGTTTGCTCAATCGGTGCTGCAGAGTCATCCGCACTCTCCCGCCCGTTTTGGAGCATTGGTATAATCCCCATGGTCCTTACGGAGTCCCCAGCATCCTCTACGGACTACGAGAAAAAGATTTACCGGTAGGTTTAAAATCTTATTTTCTACTTTATTCTTTTCTATCCTAGTTTATTACGACCAACTCTCATCCAAGGAGTTTGATATTCTACTACCTGCATGCAATTTAAATTGCTTAAATTGTTTATATGGTTGATTTGTCCTTCACAATCCATAATCTGCAACTTGGATGTACTTGTGTCATTGAAAATCTTATAATAAAAATGTATATACAGATACTCAACCTGTATATTGAAAAAAAAAAAAAGTTATAAGACATATGCATTCAATATTTGAAGAAACAAAATAAAATAAAGCTATCTATTGGGTTTCACTAACAAGCACATTGGAAGACTTGACTACTGTTAAAAGACATGCATTACATGGTATAGAGCCACAAACCACAATGTAGTAAAATAAAAACAAACTTACATGTGTATCAAACCTATGTGAGGCTTACATTGATAGTGCAAGATCAACACTCTATCAACTGTGCAAACTAGACTGCACATAAATGCCATAAAATTTATCTGAGATTTTAGTAAATAAGGCCCGTTGCTGTCCGGGTCACGCAGCCGTCACGGCCCGCCCCCATACGGTCCGGTCATGTCTGCGTTGTCCTGACTGTGCCCCCAAAATGGCGGCACAACGCCGCTGGCCCGACTCCTCCTGCCCAGTGACCGCCTCTGCCTGTCAATCAGGCAGAGGCGCTCATTGGGCAGAGATGCTGATCGCATCTCTGGCATGTGCCGGTGCACTGCGGCACCAGCACACACGCACTTCAGACCTGATCTCCTGTTGTGTGAATATGCACAGCAGGGATCAGGTCTGAATTAGGCCCTATATACAGCTGTCAGTAAGGCAGGGATGTGCTGCTGCCAGTGAGGCAGGGATGTGCTGCTGGTAGTGAAGCAGTGATGTGCTGCTGTCAGCGAAGCAGTGCTGTGCTGCTGTCAGCGAGACAGGGATGTGCTGCTGTCAGCGAGGCAGGGATGTGCTGCTGTCAGCGAAGCAGGGATGTGCTGCTGTCAGCGAAGCAGGGATGTGCTGCTGTCAGCGAGGCAGGGATGTGCTGCTGTCAGCGAGGCAGGGATGTGCTGCTGTCAGCGAGGCAGGGATGTGCTGCTATAAGTGAGGTAGGGATGTGCTGCTGTCATTGAAGCAGGAATGTGCTGCTGCAGTGAGGCAGAGATATGCAGCCCACTATCTCCCTATCACCCCTGCCTGAGTCACACACTTTCCCTGTCACCCCTGCCTCAGTTACCCACTATCTCCCAGTCACCGCTGCCTCAGTCAACCACTATATCTGCGATCCCTGCCTCAGTCACCCACTATACCAGTCACCCCTGCTTTAGTCACCCACTGTCACCCTATCACCCCTGCTTCAGTCACCCACTATCCCTGTCAACCCTGCCTCAGTCACCCACTATCTCCCAGTCACCCCTGCCTCAGTCAGCCACTATCCCTGTCACCCCTGCCTCAGTCTCTTACTGTCCCTGTCACCCCTGCCACAGTCATCCACTATCTCCCTATCACCCCTGCCTTAGTCATTTATTATACCTGTCACCCACTTTCTTCCCATACTTACCCAACCCCTTCCTATCACCCCTCCCTCAGTAACCCACTATCTCCCTGTCACCCACTATCTCCCAGTCACCCCGGCCTCAGTCACCCACTATCTCCCACTCATACATGCTTCAGTCACCCACTATCTCCCAGTCATCCCTGCCTCAGTCACCTACTGACACCAGTGCTGACATTTCTGCTGCGGCCTCTCCACTCTCCAGCGTGAACGTCCTGACGACTGAGGAAATCCGCTTCCTAGTTGAGGACTCCGGGAATGAACACTGCCGATATTGCTGTCAGATGACTTTCTACCCAACGGAGGATTTTTGATACTTCCAGCTTTGCCATGCAGTTTTGAGTGCCGCCTTGATGATTTGTGTACACTACCGTGGTGGCGTTGTCAGATTGTACTTGAACAGGCCTGTTCTGTACTAGAGGCAGGGCCAGTGTCAATTAATTGAACACTGCCTGCAATTCCAGAATGTATATCAGGAGGAGAGATTCCTCCCTGGTCCACCGACCCTGGAGAAAGTGTTGCTCCAACACCATGGCCCAGCCCAAAAGACTGGCATCCATTGTCAGGAGGACACAGTTGGAGATCCAGAAGGGATGGCCCCTGCTCAACTGTTGGTCCTGTAGCCACCAGCTCAGTGTCAGACGAACCTCCGGAGTCAAGGAGATCATTTGAGACATCATCCGATGAGGCAGGCCGTCCCACTTGGAGAGGATTAACCTCTGCAGAGGGCGGTAATGAAATTGAGCGTACTCTACCATATCGAAAGCCGACACCATGAGGTCTAGTACTTGCATCGCTGTGTGTATCAACACTCTTGGGCGAGAGAGGACGATACTGTCCTGAATTTTCAGGACTTTCTCTGGAGACAGAAACAATTGTTGGCTGTGTGTGTCCAGCAGTGCCCCTAGGTGCACAATGTTCCGAGCAGGGACCAGCGAGGACTTTTTTCAGTTGATGAGCCACCCGTGGACTTTTAGGAATTGGACTGCCAGTTCCAGATAACTGTGGAGAACCTCTTGGGAGTTCACCAGGATCAGCAAGTCGTCCAGATTTGGCAGGATCCTGATTCTCTGATGGTGAAGGGTCGTCATCACGGCCATGACCTTGGTGAATATCCGAGGTGCCGTGGCCAAACCAGAAGGCAGGACTTGAAATCCAAAAACAAACCAGGCACAACACTGCTTAGCTTCCATCATCAGATGAGATTGGACCAGTGGCGTAACTACTGCCCCCGCAGTCCTCGCGGTGGCTTGGGGGCGAGGGGCTGCGGGTGCGCCACTGATTTACAACAGACTGACATGCGGACGAGCGTCCGCATGTCAGTCTGCAGTCTCCTTCCCTCCGCCGCTTTTTGGAGGGACACGGAGGGCACACAGCGCGCCTCCCTGTGTCCCTCCTGCTGCATCATCTCCGGCGGCCGCGGGTCTAATAGGGGGAAGTGCCGTCCGTGAGCTCTAATTGGCTCACGAACCGGCACTTCCCCCTATTAGACCCGCGGCCGCCGGAGATGATGCAGCAGGAGGGACACAGGAGAGACGAGCTGTGCCCTCCGTGTCCCTCCAAAAAGCGACGGCGGGGGGTGGGTAAATATCTGTCACTGGGGGCATATATGGCACGGGGGGGAGGGAGGAATATCTGGCACTGGGGCATTTCTGGCACTGGGGGGAATATCTGGCACTGGGGGCATATCTGGCACTGGGGGGGGATATCTGGCACTGGGGCATATATGGCACTGGGGGGGAATATCTGGCACTGGGGGCATATATGGCACTGGGGGGGGTATCTGGCACTGGGGGCATATATGGCACGGGGGGCATATATGGCACTGGGGGGAATATCTGGCACTGGGGGCATATATGGCACTGGGGGGGAATATCTGGCACTGGGGGCATATGTGTACCTGGCACATGGGGGGGACGACTATATTTGGCACTAAGGCATGTAAGTACCTGGCACCGTGGGGGAATATCTGGCACTGGGGACATATGTGGCACTGGGAGCACAGCCCTAGCAACAAGGACTACCTCCTAGCAACGAGCATGACACCCAGTGCATGAAACATCTGGCAACGAGCATGACACCCAGTGCATGAAACACCTGGCAACGAGCATGACACCCAGTGCATGAAACCCCTGGCAACGAGCATGACACCCTGAGCATGAAAACCCCTGGCACCGTGCATGGAACCAAGAGCATGAAACCCCTGGCAACGAGCATGACACCCAGTGCATGAAACCCCTGACAACGAGCAGGTAATTGAAAAGTAATTAGAAGCCTTACTGTAGGACTTAATGTGTAATGGGCATTACGGTGTGTGGCATAATGTATCACGGACATTGCGGTGTGTGTCATAATGTGTCGCAGGCATTACGGTGAATGGTATACTATATTGCGGGCATTGTGATATGTGGTATAATGTCTCAGGGTCATTGCAGTGTGTGGCATAATGTATCACGGACATTGCGGTGTGTGTCATAATGTGTCAGGCATTACGGTGTGTGGTATACTATATCACGGGCATTGTGGTATGTGGTATAATGTCTCAGGGTCATTGCAGTGTGGCATAATACATAACGGGCATTGCGATGTGTGGCATAGGGTATAACGGGCAGGGCATTGCGGTATGTGTCACAGGCATTACGGTGTATGGTATACTATATCACAGGCATTGTGGTATAATGTCTCAAGGTCATTGCAGTGTGTGGCATAATGTGTCACAGGCATTGTATGTGCTATAATGTATCAGGGGCATTGCAGTGTGTAGCATAATGTATAACGGGCATTGCGATTCCTGTCATAATGTGTCACAGGCATTACGGTGTGTGGCATAATGTGTCGGGGGCATTACAGTGTGTGCATATTGTGTCGTGCATTATTGTGTGCGGCATAATGTCTAAGGGCCATTGCAGTATGTGGCATAATGTATACTGGGCATTACTATAAGGAGGAAAAATGACAAATAATGTAAGGGGCATGAATCAGGATTATTTTTCTTTCCTGTGGTGGCCAACGTATGGGCGTGCAGGTTGCAAAACTGGGGTATAAGGTAGTCTTTTCCTGCAATGCCACGCCCCTTTATGCGAAACCACGCCCACTCCAACAAAACCACGCCCCTTTTTTGACGTGCGCGCCTTTTTATCCCTTTCTTGCTCCTAATTATGGAGCATGAAGGGGGGGGGGGGGCGCCGAAGAATTTTTTGGCTTGGGGGAGAAAAATTTCTAGTTACGCCACTGGATTGGACATATCCAGTGTGATGCGGCTGTAGATGATTTTTGCTGTTTCTAACTTCTACATCAATGAATAAGTTTCAAAATAGAATGCATCAAGAGAACGGTGTTGGTAGTATAAAACTACCTACAGCACCGGGTATTCCCAGGTGGTCTCACATCCAAGAACAAACCAGGCCTAAGATCAGGTGATATTGGGCATATACAGTGTGGTGTGGCTGTAGATGAGTTTAGTGGTTTCTGTTAGAGTTCTTCTACTTCTAACTACTCGTACATAAATGAATAAGCGGACGATTTATTAAACCTGGTGAAATGATAATTTGCATGGTGATAAAGTACCAGCCAATCAGCTCCTAATTGCCATGTCACAGGCTGGGTTTGAAAAATGACAGTTAGGAGCTGACTGGCTGGTACTTTATCACCTTGCACTTTATCAGTTCACCAGGCTTAATAGATCTGCCCCAATGTTTCAAAATGGAATGCATCAAGAGAACGGTGTTGGTATTGTAAAAATACACACAGCTCCTGGTATTTCCTGGTGGTCTCCCATCCAAGTACTAAAACCAGGACCAACACTGCTCAGCTTCCATGATCAGGAGAGATTGGGCAAATCCAGTGTGCTGTGGCTGTAGATGAGCTCGTGGTTTCTGTTAGAGCTCTTCTACTTCTAACTTCTGGTACATAAAAGAATATGTGTAAAAATGAAATGTACAGTACCAAGAAAAGGGTGTTGGTAGTTTAAAAACACCTAAAGCATCTGATAATACATGGATGGGAGACTGCTTGGTAGTAACAAAGTCCAATACTGCTTTGCTTCAAAGATCAAATGAGATTGGGCATATCCAGTGTGGTGTGGCTTTAGATAAGCTTTGTGGTTTCTGTTAGAGCTCTTCTACTTCTAACTACTGGTACATTAATGAATATGTATAAGGTTGTAGTTTATCCAATATCCCTTTACTACCTTACCTCCCCCTCCCCTCCCCTCCCCTCCTTATAGCTTCCTTTGTTCTCTCCTCCTCGTGTGTGCGTTATTTGTTTTCTCATACGTCCTAGAGGATGCTGGGATCACATTAAGAACCATGGGGTATAGACGGGATCCGCAGGAGACATGGGCACTTTAAGACTTTCAAAGGGTGTGAACTGTCTCCTCCCTCTATGCCCCTCCTCCAGACTCCAGTTTTAGAATTGTGCCCAGTGAGACTGGATGCACTACAGGGGAGCTCTACTGAGTTTCTCTGAAAAGACTTATGTTAGTTTTTCTTATTTTCAGGGAGGCTGCTGGCAACAGTCTCCCTGCTTCGTGGAACTTAGGGGAGAGAAGTATGACCAACTTCTAGTGAGTTCAATGGCTCTGCTTCTGGCTGACAGGACACCATTAGCTCCTGAGGGTGCTGATCGCTGGGTACGCCTAGATGCCCACTCCCGTAGCCTGCCATCACCCCCTTACAGAGCCAGAAGTCAGAAGACAGGCGAGTAGCAGAAGAACAGAAGACTTCTTCTCCAGTGACGGCATTCTGAGGTACCACGCAGCGAGCGGAATGCTGTGCGCCATGCTTCCACACAAACACAGGCACTGCAGGGTGCAGGGCATGTGGGTGGGTGGGGGGGGGGGGCACCCTGGGCAGCATAAATTCCTCACAAAAGGCTGGCAAAAGTGGACATTAGTGCCTGGGCACTGTCCTTACCCCGCCAGCGTAATTAATTATTTGTTTCTGAGCGGGACAGAAGCGTGCCATTACAGCGGCGGGGCTTCTTCCTCACCTCACCAGCACATCTATAGAGCGTTACAAGTCTATCACTATAGAGTTTATTATTTCCCAGACTGTGTACTTTTGTCGCTGGGTTGTGAGCTGAAAAATCCTCTCTGTCCCTCTGACAGATTTACTGTAGGTCTATCCCCCATAAGCCGATGTGTCTGTGGGTACTTGGTACATGTGTGTCAACATGTCGGTGGCTGAATGTTTTTCCCAAGAGGAAACTATATTAGGAATGCAGACATATGATGGTGGCCCTGTTGGCACCACCAATAATTGACTGGGTGAAAGTTTCAATAATATCAGAGTGAGGTTGGATAAATCTGTGTCCCAGACACAGACGTAGA
The DNA here is from genome assembly GCF_028390025.1 of Pseudophryne corroboree. Taxonomy (NCBI): domain Eukaryota; kingdom Metazoa; phylum Chordata; class Amphibia; order Anura; family Myobatrachidae; genus Pseudophryne; species Pseudophryne corroboree. Next base: position 36,418 of record NW_026968073.1, on the reverse strand, counting down.
GAATAGATGTGATGTTCATGGCTATGCTTCTTTTCCCTCAGGCCCGCAAAAATGTTACTACACACTGATACTGACTCGGATACTGATTCCTATGTCGACCCAAATTGGCATCTGACGTCGCCTGCAGTGCACCCTGCAGTGCCTGTGTTTGTGTGGAAGCATGGCGCACAGCATTCCGCTCGCTGCGTGGTACCTCAGAATGCCGTCACTGGAGAAGAAGTCTTCTGTTCTTCTGCTACTCGCCTGTCTTCTGGCTCTGTAAGGGGGTGATGGCAGGCTACGGGAGTGGGCATCTAGGCGTACCCAGCGATCAGCACCCTCAGGAGCTAATGGTGTCCTGTCAGCCAGAAGCAGAGCCATTGAACTCACTAGAAGTTGGTCATACTTCTCTCCCCTAAGTTCCACGAAGCAGGGAGACTGTTGCCAGCAGCCTCCCTGAAAATAAGAAAAACTAACATAAGTCTTTTCAGAGAAACTCAGTAGAGCTCCCCTGTAGTGCATCCAGTCTCACTGGGCACAATTCTAAAACTGGAGTCTGGAGGAGGGGCATAGAGGGAGGAGACAGTTCACACCCTTTGAAAGTCTTAAAGTGCCCATGTCTCCTGCGGATCCCGTCTATACCCCATGGTTCTTAATGTGATCCCAGCATCCTCTAGGACGTATGAGAAAACAAATAACGCACACACGAGGAGGAGAGAACAAAGGAAGCTATAAGGAGGGGAGGGGAGGGGAGGGGGGGGAGGTAAGGTAGTAAAGGGATATTGGATAAACTACAACCTTATACATATTCATTAATGTACCAGTAGTTAGAAGTAGAAGAGCTCTAACAGAAACCACAAAGCTTATCTAAAGCCACACCACACTGGATATGCCCAATCTCATTTGATCTTTGAAGCAAAGCAGTATTGGACTTTGTTACTACCAAGCAGTCTCCCATCCATGTATTATCAGATTCTTTAGGTGTTTTTAAACTACCAACACCCTTTTCTTGGTACTGTACATTTAATTTTTACACATATTCTTTTATGTACCAGAAGTTAGAAGTAGAAGAGCTCTAACAGAAACCACGAGCTCATCTACAGCCACAGCACACTGGATTTGCCCAATCTCTCCTGATCATGGAAGCTGAGCAGTGTTGGTCCTGGTTTTAGTACTTGGATGGGAGACCACCAGGAAATACCAGGAGCTGTGTGTATTTTTACAATACCAACACCGTTCTCTTGATGCATTCCATTTTGAAACATTGGGGCAGATCTATTAAGCCTGGTGAACTGATAAAGTGCAAGGTGATAAAGTACCAGCCAGTCAGCTCCTAACTGTCATTTTTCAAACCCAGCCTGTGACATGGCAATTAGGAGCTGATTGGCTGGTACTTTATCACCATGCAAATTATCATTTCACCAGGTTTAATAAATCGTCCGCTTATTCATTTATGTACGAGTAGTTAGAAGTAGAAGAACTCTAACAGAAACCACTAAACTCATCTACAGCCACACCACACTGTATATGCCCAATATCACCTGATCTTAGGCCTGGTTTGTTCTTGGATGTGAGACCACCTGGGAATACCAGGTGCTGTAGGTAGTTTTATACTACCAACACCGTTCTCTTGATGCATTCTATTTTGAAACTTATTCATTGATGTAGTAGTTAGAAACAGCAAAAATCATCTACAGCCGCATCACACTGGATATGTCCAATCCAGTGGCGTAACTAGAAATTTTTCTCCCCCAAGCCAAAAAATTCTTCGGCGCCCCCCCCCCCTTCATGCTCCATAATTGGGAGCAAGAAAGGGATAAATATGCGCGCGCCCAAGGCGCGCGCGTCAAAAAAGGGGCGTGGTTTTGTTGGAGTGGGCGTGGTTTCGCATAAAGGGGCGTGGCATTGCAGGAAAAGACTACCTTATACCCCAGTTTTGCAACCTGCACGCCCATACGTTGGCCACCACAGGAAAGAAAAATAATCCTGATTCATGCCCCTTACATTATTTGTCATTTTTCCTCCTTATAGTAATGCCCAGTATACATTATGCCACATACTGCAATGGCCCTTAGACATTATGCCGCACACAATAATGCACGACACAATATGCACACACTGTAATGCCCCCGACACATTATGCCACACACCGTAATGTCTGTGACACATTATGCCACACACCGTAATGCCTGTGACACATTATGACAGGAATCGCAATGCCCGTTATACATTATGCTACACACTGCAATGCCCCTGATACATTATAGCACATACAATGTCTGTGACACATTATGACACACACCGCAATGTCCGTGATACATTATGCCACACACTGCAATGCCCGATACATTATAGCACATACAATGCCTGTGACACATTATGCCACACACTGCAATGACCTTGAGACATTATACCACAATGCCCGTGATATAGTATACCATACACCGTAATGCCTGTGACACATACCGCAATACCCTGCCCGTTATACCCTATGCCACACATCGCAATGCCCGTTATGTATTATGCCACACTGCAATGACCCTGAGACATTATACCACATACCACAATGCCCGTGATATAGTATACCACACACCGTAATGCCTGACACATTATGACACACACCGCAATGTCCGTGATACATTATGCCACACACTGCAATGACCCTGAGACATTATACCACATATCACAATGCCCGCGATATAGTATACCATACACCGTAATGCCTGCGACACATTATGACACACACCGCAATGTCCGTGATACATTATGCCACACACCGTAATGCCCATTACACATTAAGTCCTACAGTAAGGCTTCTAATTACTTTTCAATTACCTGCTCGTTGTCAGGGGTTTCATGCACTGGGTGTCATGCTCGTTGCCAGGGGTTTCATGCTCTTGGTTCCATGCACGGTGCCAGGGGTTTTCATGCTCAGGGTGTCATGCTCGTTGCCAGGGGTTTCATGCACTGGGTGTCATGCTCGTTGCCAGGTGTTTCATGCACTGGGTGTCATGCTCGTTGCCAGATGTTTCATGCACTGGGTGTCATGCTCGTTGCTAGGAGGTAGTCCTTGTTGCTAGGGCTGTGCTCCCAGTGCCACATATGTCCCCAGTGCCAGATATTCCCCCACGGTGCCAGGTACTTACATGCCTTAGTGCCAAATATAGTCGTCCCCCCCATGTGCCAGGTACACATATGCCCCCAGTGCCAGATATTCCCCCCCAGTGCCATATATGCCCCCAGTGCCAGATATTCCCCCCAGTGCCATATATGCCCCCCATGCCATATGCCCCCAGTGCCAGATACCCCCCCCAGTGCCATATATGCCCCCAGTGCCAGATATTCCCCCCCAGTGCCATATATGCCCCAGTGCCAGATATCCCCCCCCAGTGCCAGATATGCCCCCAGTGCCAGATATTACCCCCAGTGCCAGAAATGCCCCAGTGCCAGATATTCCTCCCTCCCCCCCCGTGCCATATATGCCCCCAGTGACAGATATTTACCGCCCCCCCCCCCCCGCCGTCGCTTTTTGGAGGGACACGGAGGGCACAGCTCGTCTCTCCTGTGTCCCTCCTGCTGCATCATCTCCGGCGGCCGCGGGTCTAATAGGGTCTAATAGGGGGAAGTGCCGGTTCGTGAGCCAATTAGAGCTCACGGACGGCACTTCCCCCTATTAGACCCGCGGCCGCCGGAGATGATGCAGCAGGAGGGACACAGGGAGGCGCGCTGTGTGCCCTCCGTGTCCCTCCAAAAAGCGGCGGAGGGAAGGAGACTGCAGACTGACATGCGGACGCTCGTCCGCATGTCAGTCTGTTGTAAATCAGTGGCGCACCCGCAGCCCCTCGCCCCCAAGCCACCGCGAGGACTGCGGAGGCAGTAGTTACGCCACTGGTCCAATCTCATCTGATGATGGAAGCTAAGCAGTGTTGTGCCTGGTTTGTTTTTGGATTTCAAGTCCTGCCTTCTGGTTTGGCCACGGCACCTCGGATATTCACCAAGGTCATGGCCGTGATGACGACCCTTCACCATCAGAGAATCAGGATCCTGCCAAATCTGGACGACTTGCTGATCCTGGTGAACTCCCAAGAGGTTCTCCACAGTTATCTGGAACTGGCAGTCCAATTCCTAAAAGTCCACGGGTGGCTCATCAACTGAAAAAAGTCCTCGCTGGTCCCTGCTCGGAACATTGTGCACCTAGGGGCACTGCTGGACACACACAGCCAACAATTGTTTCTGTCTCCAGAGAAAGTCCTGAAAATTCAGGACAGTATCGTCCTCTCTCGCCCAAGAGTGTTGATACACACAGCGAAGTACTAGACCTCATGGTGTCGGCTTTCGATATGGTAGAGTACGCTCAATTTCATTACCGCCCTCTGCAGAGGTTAATCCTCTCCAAGTGGGACGGCCTGCCTCATCGGATGATGTCTCAAATGATCTCCTTGACTCCGGAGGTTCGTCTGACACTGAGCTGGTGGCTACAGGACCAACAGTTGAGCAGGGGCCATCCCTTCTGGATCTCCAACTGTGTCCTCCTGACAATGGATGCCAGTCTTTTGGGCTGGGCCATGGTGTTGGAGCAACACTTTCTCCAGGGTCGGTGGACCAGGGAGGAATCTCTCCTCCTGATATACATTCTGGAATTGCAGGCAGTGTTCAATTAATTGACACTGGCCCTGCCTCTAGTACAGAACAGGCCTGTTCAAGTACAATCTGACAACGCCACCACGGTAGTGTACACAAATCATCAAGGCGGCACTCGAAACTGCATGGCAAAGCTGGAAGTATCAAAAATCCTCCGTTGGGTAGAAAGTCATCTGACAGCAATATCGGCAGTGTTCATTCCCGGAGTCCTCAACTAGGAAGCGGATTTCCTCAGTCGTCAGGACGTTCACGCTGGAGAGTGGAGAGGCCGCAGCAGAAATGTCAGCACTGGTGTCAGTAGGTGACTGAGGCAGGGATAACTGGGAGATAGTGGGTGACTGAAGCATGTATGAGTGGGAGATAGTGGGTGACTGAGGCCGGGGTGACTGGGAGATAGTGGGTGACAGGGAGATAGTGGGTTACTGAGGGAGGGGTGATAGGAAGGGGTCGGGTAAGTATGGGAAGAAAGTGGGTGACAGGTATAATAAATGACTAAGGCAGGGGTGATAGGGAGATAGTGGATGACTGTGGCAGGGGTGACAGGGACAGTAAGAGACTGAGGCAGGGGTGACAGGGATAGTGGCTGACTGAGGCAGGGGTGACTGGGAGATAGTGGGTGACTGAGGCAGGGTTGACAGGGATAGTGGGTGACTGAAGCAGGGGTGATAGGGTGACAGTGGGTGACTAAAGCAGGGGTGACTGGTATAGTGGGTGACTGAGGCAGGGATCGCAGATATAGTGGTTGACTGAGGCAGCGGTGACTGGGAGATAGTGGGTAACTGAGGCAGGGGTGACAGGGAAAGTGTGTGACTCAGGCAGGGGTGATAGGGAGATAGTGGGCTGCATATCTCTGCCTCACTGCAGCAGCACATTCCTGCTTCAATGACAGCAGCACATCCCTACCTCACTTATAGCAGCACATCCCTGCCTCGCTGACAGCAGCACATCCCTGCCTCGCTGACAGCAGCACATCCCTGCCTCGCTGACAGCAGCACATCCCTGCTTCGCTGACAGCAGCACATCCCTGCTTCGCTGACAGCAGCACATCCCTGCCTCGCTGACAGCAGCACATCCCTGTCTCGCTGACAGCAGCACAGCACTGCTTCGCTGACAGCAGCACATCACTGCTTCACTACCAGCAGCACATCCCTGCCTCACTGGCAGCAGCACCTCCCTGCCTTACTGACAGCTGTATATAGGGCCTAATTCAGACCTGATCCCTGCTGTGCATATTCACACAACAGGAGATCAGGTCTGAAGTGCGTGTGTGCTGGTGCCGCAGTGCACCGGCACATGCCAGAGATGCGATCAGCATCTCTGCCCAATGAGCGCCTCTGCCTGATTGACAGGCAGAGGCGGTCACTGGGCAGGAGGAGTCGGGCCAGCGGCGTTGTGCCGCCATTTTGGGGGCACAGTCAGGACAACGCAGACATGACCGGACCGTATGGGGGCGGGCCGTGACGGCTGCGTGACCCGGACAGCAACGGGCCTTATTTACTAAAATCTTAGATAAATTTTATGGCATTTATGTGCAGTCTAGTTTGCACAGTTGATAGAGTGTTGATCTTGCACTATCAATGTAAGCCTCACATAGGTTTGATACACATGTAAGTTTGTTTTTATTTTACTACATTGTGGTTTGTGGCTCTATACCATGTAATGCATGTCTTTTAACAGTAGTCAAGTCTTCCAATGTGCTTGTTAGTGAAACCCAATAGATAGCTTTATTTTATTTTGTTTCTTCAAATATTGAATGCATATGTCTTATAACTTTTTTTTTTTTCAATATACAGGTTGAGTATCTGTATATACATTTTTATTATAAGATTTTCAATGACACAAGTACATCCAAGTTGCAGATTATGGATTGTGAAGGACAAATCAACCATATAAACAATTTAAGCAATTTAAATTGCATGCAGGTAGTAGAATATCAAACTCCTTGGATGAGAGTTGGTCGTAATAAACTAGGATAGAAAAGAATAAAGTAGAAAATAAGATTTTAAACCTACCGGTAAATCTTTTTCTCGTAGTCCGTAGAGGATGCTGGGGACTCCGTAAGGACCATGGGGATAGACGGGCTCCACAGGAGACATGGGCACTTTAAGAAATACTTTAGTTCTGGGTGTGCACTGGCTCCTCCCTCTATGCCACAGTTAGAGAAACTGTGCCCAGAGGAGACGGACAGTATGAGGAAAGGATTTTGTTAATCCAGGGCAAGATTCATACCAGCCACACCAATCACACCGTATAACTTGTGATAAATTACCCAGTTATCAGTATGAAAAAACAACATAGCATCAGTGCAGGACCGATGCAACTATAACATAACCCTTATTGAAGCAATAACTATATACAAGTATTGCAGAAGTAGTCCGCACTTGGGACGGGCGCCCAGCATCCTCTACGGACTACGAGAAAAAGATTTACCAGTAGGTTTAAAATCTTATTTTCTCTAACGTCCTAGAGGATGCTGGGGACTCCGTAAGGACCATGGGGATTATACCAATGCTCCAAAACGGGCGGGAGAGTGCGGATGACTCTGCAGCACCGATTGAGCAAACATGAGTTCCTCCTCAGCCAGGGTATCAAACTTATAGTATTTTGCAAAGGTGTGTGAACCCGACCAAGTAGCAGCTTGACACAGCTGTAGTGCCGAGACCCCTCGGGCAGCCGCCCAAGAAGAGCCCACTTTCCTCGTGGAATGGGCCTTGACTGATTTCAGTAACTGCAATCCAGCCATAGAATGCGCTTGCTGAATCGTGTTACAAATCCGGCGAGCAATAGCCTGCTTTGAAGCAGGGGCACCAATCTTGTTGGTTGCATACAGGACAAACAGCGCTTCAGTTTTCCTGACTCTAGCCGTCCTGGCCACGTAAATGTTCAAAGCCCTAACCACATCAAGTAACTCGGAATCCTCCAAGTCACGCGTAGCCACAGGCACCACAATAGGTTGGTTCATATGAAAAGATGAGACCACTTTTGGTAGGAATTGAGGACGGGTCTGCAATTCCGCTCTATCCACATGGAATACCAAATATGGGCTTTTATGTGACAAAGCCGCTAATTCCGACATTCGCCTAGCCGAAGCCAAGGCTAATAACATGACCACCTTCCATGTGAGATATTTTAACTCCACTGTTTTAAGTGGTTCAAACCAGTGTAATTTTAGAAAACTTAACACCACGTTAAGGTCCCAAGGTGCCACCGGAGGCACAAAAGGAGGCTGAATATGCAGCACTCCTTTTACAAAAGTCTGAACTTCTGGAAGAGAAGCCAATTCTTTTTGAAAGAAAATGGATAAGGCCGAAATCTGGACCTTAATAGAGCCTAATTTTAGGCCCAAATTCACTCCAGTTTGTAGGAAGTGAAGGAAACGGCCCAGATGGAATTCTTCCGTAGGAGCATTCCTGGCCTCACACCAAGAAACATAATTTCGCCATATACGGTGTAATGTTTTAACTAGAGATGAGCGCCTGAAATTTTTCGGGTTTTGTGTTTTGGTTTTGGGTTCGGTTCCGCGGACGTGTTTTGGGTTCGACCGCGTTTTGGCAAAACCTCACCGAATTTTTTTTGTCGGATTCGGGTGTGTTTTGGATTCGGGTGGTTTTTTCAAAAAACCCTAAAAAACAGCTTAAATCATAGAATTTGGGGGTAATTTTGATCCCAAAGTATTATTAACCTCAAAAAACATAATTTACACTCATTTTCAGCCTATTCTGAACACATCACACCTCACAATATTATTTTTAGTCCAAAAATTTGCACCGAGGTCGCTGTGTGAGTAAGATAAGCGACCCTAGTGGCCGACACAAACACCGGACCCATCTAGGAGTGGCACTGCAGTGTCACGCAGGATGTCCCTTCCAAAAAACCCTCCCCAAACAGCACATGACGCAAAGAAAAAAAGAGGCGCAATGAGGTAGCTGACTGTGTGAGAAAGATAAGCGACCCTAGTGGCCGACACAAACACCGGGCCCATCTAGGAGTGGCACTGCAGTGTCACGCAGGATGTCCCTTCCAAAAAACCCTCCCCAAACAGCACATGACGCAAAGAAAAAAAGAGGCGCAATGAGGTAGCTGTGTGAGAAAGATAAGCGACCCTAGTGGCCGACACAAACACCGGGCCCATCTAGGAGTGGCACTGCAGTGTCACGCAGGATGTCCCTTCCAAAAAACCCTCCCCAAACAGCACATGACGCAAAGAAAAAAAGAGGCGCAATGAGGTAGCTGTGTGAGTAAGATTAGCGACCCTAGTGGCCGACACAAACACCGGGCCCATCTAGGAGTGGCACTGCAGTGTCACGCAGGATGGCCCTTCCAAAAAACCCTCCCCAAACAGCACATGACGCAAAGAAAAAAAGAGGCGCAATGAGGTAGCTGACTGTGTGAGTAAGATTAGCGACCCTAGTGGCCGACACAAACACCGGGCACATCTAGGAGTGGCACTGCAGTGTCACGCAGGATGTCCCTTCCAAAAAACCCTCCCCAAACAGCACATGACGCAAAGAAAAAAAGAGGCGCAATGAGGTAGCTGTGTGAGTAAGATTAGCGACCCTAGTGGCCGACACAAACACCGGGCCCATCTAGGAGTGGCACTGCAGTGTCACGCAGGATGTCCCTTCCAAAAAACCCTCCCCAATCAGCACATGATGCAAAGAAAAAGAAAAGAAAAAAGAGGTGCAAGATGGAATTATCCTTGGGCCCTCCCACCCACCCTTATGTTGTATAAACAAAACAGGACATGCACACTTTAACCAACCCATCATTTCAGTGACAGGGTCTGCCACACGACTGTGACTGATATGACGGGTTGGTTTGGACCCCCCCCAAAAAAGAAGCAATTAATCTCTCCTTGCACAAACTGGCTCTACAGAGGCAAGATGTCCACCTCATCTTCACCCTCCGATATATCACCGTGTACATCCCCCTCCTCACAGATTATCAATTCGTCCCCACTGGAATCCACCATCTCAGCTCCCTGTGTACTTTGTGGAGGCAATTGCTGCTGGTCAATGTCTCCGCGGAGGAATTGATTATAATTCATTTTAATGAACATCATCTTCTCCACATTTTCTGGATGTAACCTCGTACGCCGATTGCTGACAAGGTGAGCGGCGGCACTAAACACTCTTTCGGAGTACACACTTGTGGGAGGGCAACTTAGGTAGAATAAAGCCAGTTTGTGCAAGGGCCTCCAAATTGCCTCTTTTTCCTGCCAGTATAAGTACGGACTGTGTGACGTGCCTACTTGGATGCGGTCACTCATATAATCCTCCACCATTCTATCAATGTTGAGAGAATCATATGCAGTGACAGTAGACGACATGTCCGTAATCGTTGTCAGGTCCTTCAGTCCGGACCAGATGTCAGCATCAGCAGTCGCTCCAGACTGCCCTGCATCACCGCCAGCGGGTGGGCTCGGAATTCTGAGCCTTTTCCTCGCACCCCCAGTTGCGGGAGAATGTGAAGGAGGAGATGTTGACAGGTCGCGTTCCGCTTGACTTGACAATTTTGTCACCAGCAGGTCTTTCAACCCCAGCAGACCTGTGTCTGCCGGAAAGAGAGATCCAAGGTAGGCTTTAAATCTAGGATCGAGCACGGTGGCCAAAATGTAGTGCTCTGATTTCAACAGATTGACCACCCGTGAATCCTTGTTAAGCGAATTAAGGGCTGCATCCACAAGTCCCACATGCCTAGCGGAATCGCTCCGTGTTAGCTCCTTCTTCAATGCCTCCAGCTTCTTCTGCAAAAGCCTGATGAGGGGAATGACCTGACTCAGGCTGGCAGTGTCTGAACTGACTTCACGTGTGGCAAGTTCAAAGGGCATCAGAACCTTGCACAACGTTGAAATCATTCTCCACTGCGCTTGAGACAGGTGCATTCCATCTCCTATATCGTGCTCAATTGTATAGGCTTGAATGGCCTTTTGCTGCTCCTCCAACCTCTGAAGCATATAGAGGGTTGAATTCCACCTCGTTACCACTTCTTGCTTCAGATGATGGCAGGGCAGGTTCAGTCGTTTTTGGTGGTGCTCCAGTCTTCTGTACGTGGTGCCTGTACGCCGAAAGTGTCCCGCAATTTTTCTGGCCACCGACAGCATCTCTTGCACGCCCCTGTCGTTTTTTAAAAAATTCTGCACCACCAAATTCAAGGTATGTGCAAAACATGGGACGTGCTGGAATTTGCCCATATTTAATGCACACACAATATTGCTGGCGTTGTCCGATGCCACAAATCCACAGGAGAGTCCAATTGGGGTAAGCCATTCCGCGATGATCTTCCTCAGTTGCCGTAAGAGGTTTTCAGCTGTGTGCGTATTCTGGAAAGCGGTGATACAAAGCGTAGCCTGCCTAGGAAAGAGTTGGCGTTTGCGAGATGCTGCTACTGGTGCCGCCGCTGCTGTTCTTGCGGCGGGAGTCCATACATCTACCCAGTGGGCTGTCACAGTCATATAGTCCTGACCCTGCCCTGCTCCACTTGTCCACATGTCCGTGGTTAAGTGGACATTGGGTACAACTGCATTTTTTAGGACACTGGTGAGTCTTTTTCTGACGTCCGTGTACATTCTCGGTATCGCCTGCCTAGAGAAGTGGAACCTAGATGGTATTTGGTAACGGGGGCACACTGCCTCAATAAATTGTCTAGTTCCCTGTGAACTAACGGCGGATACCGGACGCACGTCTAACACCAACATAGTTGTCAAGGACTCGGTTATCCGCTTTGCAGTAGGATGACTGCTGTGATATTTCATCTTCCTCGCAAAGGACTGTTGAACAGTCAATTGCTTACTGGAAGTAGTACAAGTGGGCTTAAGACTTCCCCTCTGGGATGACCATCGACTCCCAGCGGCAACAACAGCAGCGCCAGCAGCAGTAGGCGTTACACGCAAGGATGCATCGGAGGAATCCCAGGCAGGAGAGGACTCGTCAGACTTGCCAGTGACATGGCCTGCAGGACTATTGGCATTCCTGGGGAAGGAGGAAATTGACACTGAGGGAGTTGGTGGGGTGGTTTGCGTGAGCTTGGTTACAAGAGGAAGGGATTTACTGGTCAGTGGACTGCTTCCGCTGTCACCCAAAGTTTTTGAACTTGTCACTGACTTATTATGAATGCGCTGCAGGTGACGTATAAGGGAGGATGTTCCGAGGTGGTTAACGTCCTTACCCCTACTTATTACAGCTTGACAAAGGGAACACACGGCTTGACACCTGTTGTCCGCATTTCTGGTGAAATACCTCCACACCGAAGAGCTGATTTTTTTGGTATTTTCACCTGGCATGTCAACGGCCATATTCCTCCCACGGACAACAGGTGTCTCCCCGGGTGCCTGACTTAAACAAACCACCTCACCATCAGAATCCTCCTGGTCAATTTCCTCCCCAGCGCCAGCAACACCCATATCCTCCTCATCCTGGTGTACTTCAACACTGACATCTTCAATCTGACTATCAGGAACTGGACTGCGGGTGCTCCTTCCAGCACTTGCAGGGGGCATGCAAATAGTGGAAGGCGCATGCTCTTCACGTCCAGTGTTGGGAAGGTCAGGCATCGCAAACGACACAATTGGACTCTCCTTGTGGATTTGGGATTTCAAAGAACGCACAGTTCTTTGCGGTGCTTTTGCCAGCTTGAGTCTTTTCAGTTTTCTAGCGAGAGGCTGAGTGCTTCCATCCTCATGTGAAGCTGAACCACTAGCCATGAACATAGGCCAGGGCCTCAGCCGTTCCTTGCCACTCCGTGTGGTAAATGGCATATTGGCAAGTTTACGCTTCTCCTCCGACAATTTTATTTTAGGTTTTGGAGTCCTTTTTTTTCTGATATTTGGTGTTTTGGATTTGACATGCTCTGTACTATGACATTGGGCATCGGCCTTGGCAGACGACGTTGCTGGCATTTCATCGTCTCGGCCATGACTAGTGGCAGCAGCTTCAGCACGAGGTGGAAGTGGATCTTGATCTTTCCCTAATTTTGGAACCTCAACTTTTTTGTTCTCCATATTTTATAGGCAGAACTAAAAGGCACCTCAGGTAAACAATGGAGATGGATGGATTGGATACTAGTATACAATTATGGACGGACTGCCACGGTTAGGTGGTATAAAAAAACCACGGTTAGGTGGTATATATTATAATAATAATACAATTATGGATGGACGGACTGCCTGCCGACTGCCGACACAGAGGTAGCCACAGCCGTGAACTACCGCACTGTACACTGGTTGATAAAGAGATAGTAGTATACTCGTAACAACTAGTATGACACTATGACGACGGTATAAAGAAAGAAAAAAAAATACCACAGTTAGGTGGTATATATTATAATAATAATACAATTATGGATGGACGGACTACCTGCCGACTGCCGACACAGAGGTAGCCACAGCCGTGAACTACCGCACTGTACACTGGTTGATAAAGAGATAGTAGTATACTCGTAACAACTAGTATGACACTATGACGACGGTATAAAGAATGAAAAAAAAACCACGGTTAGGTGGTATATATTATAATAATAATACAATTATGGATGGACGGACTGCCTGCCGACTGCCGTCACAGAGGTAGCCACAGCCGTGAACTACCGCACTGTACACTGGTTGATAAAGAGATAGTAGTATACTCGTAACAACTAGTATGACACTATGACGACGGTATAAAGAATGAAAAAAAAACCACGGTTAGGTGGTATATATTATAATAATAATACAATTATGGATGGACGGACTGCCTGCCGACTGCCGACACAGAGGTAGCCACAGCCGTGAACTACCGCACTGTACACTGGTTGATAAAGAGATAGTAGTATACTCGTAACAACTAGTATGACACTATGACGACGGTATAAAGAATGAAAAAAAAACCACGGTTAGGTGGTATATATTATAATAATAATACAATTATGGATGGACGGACTGCCTGCCGACTGCCGACACAGAGGTAGCCACAGCCGTGAACTACCGCACTGTACACTGGTTGATAAAGAGATAGTAGTATACTCGTAACAACTAGTATGACACTATGACGACGGTATAAAGAATGAAAAAAAAACCACGGTTAGGTGGTATATATTATAATAATAATACAATTATGGATGGACGGACTGCCTGCCGACTGCCGACACAGAGGTAGCCACAGCCGTGAACTACCGCACTGTACACTGGTTGATAAAGAGATAGTAGTATACTCGTAACAACTAGTATGACACTATGACGACGGTATAAAGAATGAAAAAAAAACCACGGTTAGGTGGTATATATTATAATAATAATACAATTATGGATGGACGGACTGCCTGCCGACTGCCGACACAGAGGTAGCCACAGCCGTGAACTACCGCACTGTACACTGGTTGATAAAGAGATAGTAGTATACTCGTAACAACTAGTATGACACTATGACGACGGTATAAAGAATGAAAAAAAAACCACGGTTAGGTGGTATATATTATAATAATAATACAATTATGGATGGACGGACTGCCTGCCGACTGCCGACACAGAGGTAGCCACAGCCGTGAACTACCGCACTGTACACTGGTTGATAAAGAGATAGTAGTATACTCGTAACAACTAGTATGACACTATGACGGTATAAAGAATGAAAAAAAAACCACGGTTAGGTGGTATATATTATAATAATAATACAATTATGGATGGACGGACTGCCTGCCGACTGCCGACACAGAGGTAGCCACAGCCGTGAACTACCGCACTGTACACTGGTTGATAAAGAGATAGTAGTATACTCGTAACAACTAGTATGACACTATGACGACGGTATAAAGAAAGAAAAAAAAATACCACGGTTAGGTGGTATATATTGTAATACAATTATGGATGGACGGACTGCCTGCCGAGTTCCGACTGCCGACACAGAGGTAGCCACAGCCGTGAACTACCGCACTGTACTGTGTCTGCTGCTAATATAGACTGGTTGATAAAGAGATAGTATACAATACATACAACAATATACTACTATACTGGTGGTCAGGCACTGGTCACCACTAGTCACACTGGCAGTGGCACTCCTGCAGCAAAAGTGTGCACTGTTTAATTTTAAATTAATATAATATTATGTACTCCTGGGGGCTCCTGCTATAACAACCTGCAGTGCTCCCCAGTCTCCCCCACAATTATTATAAGCTTTGCCTTTTATACATTGATGTGCAGCACACTGGGCTGAGCTGAGTGCACACAGACTGAGTCACACTGTGTGACTGGCTGCTGCTGTGTATCGTTTTTTTTCAGGCAGAGAACGGATATAGCAGAGAACGGATATATTATATTAAAATAAATAAAAGTTAACTAACAACAACTGCACTGGTCACTGTGGTAAACTCTGTCTGACTCTGCACAATCTCTCTCTCTCTTCTAATCTAATTTCTAATGGAGAGGACGCCAGCCACGTCCTCTCCCTATCAATCTCAATGCACGTGTGAAAATGGCGGCGACGCGCGGCTCCTTATATAGAATCCGAGTCTCGCGAGAATCCGACAGCGTCATGATGACGTTCGGGCGCGCTCGGGTTAACCGAGCAAGGCGGGAGGATCCGAGTCTGCTCGGACCCGTGAAAAAAACATGAAGTTCGTGCGGGTTCGGTTTCAGAGAAACCGAACCCGCTCATCTCTAGTTTTAACGTTACATCCTTCCTAGCCAGCCTGAGTCAGGTCATTCCCCTCATCAGGCTTTTGCAGAAGAAGCTGGAGACATTGAAGGAGGAGCTAAAACAGAGCGATTCCGCTAGGCATGTGGGACTTGTGGATGGAGCCCTTAATTCGCTTAACCAGGATTCAATCTGTTGAAATCAGAGCAATAAATTTTGGCCACCGTGCTCGATCCTAGATTTAAAACCTACATTGTATCTCTCTTTTCAGCAGACACAAGTCTGCAGAGGTTCAAAGACCTGCTGGTGAGAAAATTGTCAAGTCAAGCGGAACGTGACCCGTCAACAGCTCCTCCTTCACATTCTCCTGCATCTGGGGGTGCGAGGAAAAGGCTAAGAATTCCGAGCCCACCCGCTGGCGGTGATGCAGGGCAGTCTGGAGTGAGTGCTGACATCTGGTCCGGACTGAAGGACCTGGCAACGATTACTGACATGTCGTCTACTGTCACTGCATATGATTCTGTCACCTTTGAAAGAATGGTGGAGGATTATATGAGTGACCGCATCCAGGTAGGCACGTCAGACAGTCCGTATGTATACTGGCAGGAAAAAGAGGCAATTTGGAGGCCCTTGCACAAACTGGCTTTATTCTACCTAAGTTGCCCTCCCTCCAGTGTGTACTCCAAAAGAGTGTTTAGTGCAGCCGCTCACCTTGTCAGCAATCGGCGTACGAGGTTACTTCCAGAAAATGTGGAGAAGATGATGATCATCAAAATGAATTATAATCAATTCCTCCGTGGAGACATTCACCAGCAATTGCCTCCAGAAAGTACAAAGGGATCTGAGATGGTGGATTCCAGTGGGGACGAATTAATAATCTGTGAGGAGGGCGATGTACACAGTGAAAGGGGTGAGGAATCGGAGGATGATGAGGTGGACATCTTGCCTCTGTAGAGCCAGTTTGTGCAAGGAGAGATTGATTGCTTCTTTTTTGGTGGGGGTCCAAACCAACCAGTCATTTCAGACCCTGTTGCTGAAATGATGGGTTCGTCAATGTTTTTCTTTTCAATCTAAGCCCCTGCAGTTTTCTGTAAGAATCTGCTTCGCTATGATGATCAACAAGTCACAAGGGCAAACACTCAGGGCTGGAGGCGTAGATCTTAGGACCAGCTGCTACAAGCATGGCAAAGGTGTCACTATCATTGGTGACACCCAGAGAGGCAGCGAGGGAGATTGTAATGCAGTGCGCGCAGATAAGCAGCGCAATGGTAAAATGGAGGCATGGTCTCATAGGTAGGGGTGTGGCCTGTTGGCCTGAATCTCCATTTTGTTGCTCCGGGTATCCCGGGGGTTGAGTGCTGCACCCGGGGACTAGTGTGTGAGTGGTGCTGGCTCCTGCACAGTGACAGAAACTGGGTGTTGCACGTAATGTCACAGTGAAACACCCATATTCTGTCACTGAAGAGGAGCCGGCACTTTGGTGTCACCCCCCTTGGCGGGTGACACTCGGGTGTGGGCCGCAACCCCGTTGTGATGCCACTGACCCATGGGAAGCTTTACGTGGCTTACCCATGTGTTAGTAGCCCCAAGCATCTTTTGTGTTAGTCCCTGAAGAAAAACTTCAAATATTTACAAATAAATTTTGTAATCAATGGGCCTAATTCAGTAAGGATTGCAAATTCTGCTAAGTAACAGAATTTGCAATCCTTTGGTTCGCATGCTGGGGCCACCCAGCATGCCGCCTCCCTTCTTGACCACGCTGAAATTGCAGTCGCAGTGCAGTTCAGCGTGATCATAAAAAATGGGTTAGCCTCCTGTTGGTGCAGACTGTATGTGTGCGCAGGAAGCCGCCACCATTTTTGTGATCGCAGCTGCTGCATGTGATGTCATACAACCGCTCTGACCACGCCTCCTGTTTCTCCGTTGCCGACCCCATTTTGAAGCCCTGCCCACGCACCGCTCCATCTCCGACTTGGAAATGGAGTGTTGCTGACCCCCCCCCCCAGCACCGATTGACAGTCAGAGGCGATCGCATTAACTGCGGGGTGCCGCAGAAATTGCAGGCGCATGTGTATGCTCTTAGCAATTTTTGCAGTTGGACTGCTTATTGCGATTGCAATCCAACCTGAATCAGGCTCTATTACCTATCACAATGCACTGCGGGTAGTACAAAATGGGGTTAATATAAGAGAAAACCCCCCAGAGCTGTGCTCCTTAACTGTCCCTGGTGGCTAGTGGAGCAGCTGCCCAGTAATCAGTGTCCACGCCAGTGCGCACATGGCCCGCCCCCTACAGCCACGCTGGATCACGGTATAGTGTGGGCACAGAAGTCCCTTACCTCCCTTTCATCAGCGGCCTCGTGATCCCGGAGGGCGCTGTGTGTGTGACTTACCTTAGGAAGAAACCGGAGCCTCCGCTGCAGTGACCCAGCAACCAGGGCGCGGGAGTATACTGCGCCGCTGGGAGTGATGGAGCTGCAGTAAAGATGTCTATTAGACCTAGCCTGCTGCAGCCCTTGTAGATTCTTATAAAAAAAAGTTCTTCTTTTCTTGTCAAAATTAATAGCTAAGAATAGGCTGCCTGAGGCAGCCCCCTCTTAAGTGGCCTGCTACTGAAGGCACCAACTACAAACTGAGCTCCCTGTTCATGGAAGCGAGGTTATAGAGGAGGGGGCGCTGAGCATCTTGGGAACAGTCAAAAGCTTTGAGCCTGTTGGTGCCTCAGATCAAGATCCTACTCTACACCCCAATGTGAATCCTTGTGGAGTCCAGTGTACCCCACAGAAGAAATGAATGTGTCACACCCATTGGCAGCAACATTAGAATAGCTGCTGATGGGCACAATTGAGAAAGGAAGGGGGGAAAACATTTGAATCCAGCACATATATGTAATTTGAATATGTAATTTGTACCTTCCTACTTTAAAATGTAATGGATGAACCTCACCCTGTGAGAACTATCTTCATGATCAAGAGATCTCATACGCAAGAAAAGCATGTGCTGGGATAGGGCTGTGGAGGGCGGCTGCTCGGGCACACACCCGTCAAGTTAAGGAGATTCAACTGAGGAAGCACAAGGGAACTGCAGGGAGACCACATATTTTCAGATGAACATGAGAGGGCGGAAGGCTGCCTAATACTGAAGCACCCTCAAACATCAAACCATATGCAACAACTAGTACAAGCATTCCTGGGGAAAGGTCTGCAGCAGACGGATTTGCATACGGTGATGTCATCCAAGCAATGGGCATAGTTGGCTGCAACCCTCGTCTGCATATGAAAAGAGAAAATGGTCACGCAGGGCATGGCGGCCTTTGTGGGGTTGCGCTTGGATGACCCCTAGATCGCTTTATACACCCCCATCAGTGTGGGGCTCATGTTGGCCATGCCCAAGCCCCTGAAGCATTCAAGCTGATTTCTTGCAGCAGCTGGACCCAGTAACAGCTCCAGAGTTGCTCTACAAGACAAGTTAAAGGGTGTGAGCCCTGCAGCACCACCTGTAGTTTGCATACACACATATATAGGACAGCATCTCTTATATGCCCCAGGGGCAATAAAATAGTAGCCTTATCTAGGGTATCCGTCCATGCCGCTACAGCACTACACACCCAGGCCGACGCAATTGCCTGTCTGAGTAAGGTACCTGAATGTGTATAAATGGACTTCAGGGTAATCTCCTGTTTGCGGTCAGCAGACTCTTTGAGGGTAGCCGTATCCTGGGACGGGAGGGCTACCTTCTTGGATAAGCGTGTTAATGCTTTGTCCACCCAAGGGGAGGATTCCCATCGTAACCTATCCGTTGATGGGAAAGGGGAATCCTTTTGGAAATCTGCAGGAGATTCCCAAGCTTTTTCACATAACTCGTTCAGCTCGTGTGAGGGGGGAAAGGTTACCTCAGGCTTCTTTCCCTTGTACATATGTACCCTCTTGTCAGGGATAGGGGGCTCCTCTGTGATGTGCAAAACATCTTTTATTGCCATAATCATATATCAAATGTATTTTGCCAATTTTGGCTGTAACTTTGCATCATCGTAATCGACACTGGAGTCAGAATCCGTGTCGGTATCTGTGTCAACATCTGGATAGTGGGCGCTTATGAGACCCTGACAGTCCCTGCGACATAGGATTAGGCATTGGTTGAGACCCTGACTGTCCCAAAGCTTCTGCCTTGTCTAATCTTTTGTGCAATGAGTTTACACTAGCATTTAAAACATTCCACATATCCATCCAATCAGGTGTCGGCGGAGACACCACGTTCATTTGCTCCCGCTCCTCTCTAATATAGCCTTCTTCCTCAGACATGTCGACACATGCGTACCGACACAACACACACACAGGGAATACTTTTTCTGAAGACATTTCCCCCACAAGGCCCTTTGGAGAGACAGAGAGAGAGTATGCCAGCACATACCCCAGCGCTATATAACCCAGGAATAGCACAGTAACTTAATGTTTGAACAATCGGTGAGGGGGAACATCTTGAAACCCCAGTTTGTACCCTTGGGACACTATTTGTAAAACACACGAGTCCATGTCCGAATGAATCCAGAACTGACTGAAGAGTTTTAGACGTGCCCCCACTGGTGCGGGCTCCTGCAAGAGAGCCCCAGCGTCATGCAGTGGATTTGGCAGAAGCAGAGGATGATCTCTGCTCCTGCGATCTTGAAGAGGATGCAGACCTCTTCTCTCTTCTCCTTCCTCTACCTGCAAAGAAAGGGGAATCTTAACTTCTTGCATATCTATTGGGCCGAAATGACTGCATCAGATAATGATGCGTCTTCATCCGTTGGGAGGGAACATAGGGCAAGAAGGTTGACTTACCTGCGGGAGCTGCCGAGATCAAATTAACTAGGCAGTCACCAAACAAGGCTTCACCTTCATAGGGAAGAGACTCCCTTTCTTCTTGGAGTCAGCATCAGCATTCTCTTGGTGAATCCACAATGCCCTCCTATCCGACACTGCCATGAAATTGGCCCGTGAACTCAAGAGTCCTATATCCCTTGCAGTCTCACGTAAGTATGCTGCAGTGTCCTTGATATGATACAACGTAAGGAGTATCCCATCTCTCCAGGGTATCTATATCGGATGACAAGGTATTCGACCAATTCTTGAATACTACTACTCACCCATGCACATGTAATGGCAGGTCTAAGTAATGTACCCGTGGTTACATAACTAGAAATAATGTAGCTTCCTGCATACGATCCGCTGGATTTGTGACAGGGCCCCGTGCAGAACAGGGGGTGACTCCCACTTTATTCTGTCCGCGGCGGGAAATGAATAAACAACCAGAATCCTTTTGGGGATTTGAAACCATCTTGTCGAGCTGGCCCAGACTTTCTCAAACAGAGATGGAGGAACGTTACATCAGCTTTCATTATATATCTATATATACATACATATAGACCCCTTTGTCAGGAACAGCAGGGTCTTCAGTGATTTTAATATGTCCTTAATATCCACAATCATGTACTGAATGCTCCTTGCCAATATTGGATCTAATCAGGAAACATTATGGTCGACATAAGTATCAGTATCCGTGTCAGTATCAGTGTGTAGTAACTGGGCAAAATAACATTTTTGCGACCCAGCGGGGCCTGAGGGAAAAGAAACATAGCCATGAATATCACATCTATTCTCTACGTCTGTGTCTGGGACACAGATTTATCCAACCTTACTCTGATATTACTGAAACATTTACCCAGTCAGTTATTGGTGGTGCCAACAGGGCCACCATCATATGTCTGCATTCCTAATATAGTTTCCTCTTGGGAAAAACATTCAGCCACCGACATGTTGACACACATATACCAAGTACCCACAGACACACCGGCTTATGGGGGACAGACCGTCAGTAAATCTGTCAGAGGGACACAGAGGATTTTTCAGCTCACAATCCAGCGCCAAAAGTACACAGTCTGGGAAATAATAAACTCTATAGTGATAGACTTGTAATGCTCTAAAGATGTTCTGGTGAGGTGAGGAAGAAGCCCCGCCGCTGTAATGGCGCGTATCTGTCCCGCTCAGAAATAATTAATTACGCTAGCGGGGTAAGGACAGTGCCCAGGCACTAATGTCCACTTTTTCCAGCCTTTTGTGAGGAATTTATGCTGCCCAGGGTGCCCCCCCCCCCCCCCCCCGTGCCCTGCACCCTGCAGTGCCTGTGTTTGTGTGGGAGCATGGCGCGCAGCGTTCCGCTCGCTGCTCGGTACCTCAGAATGCCGTCACTGAAGAAGAAGTCTTCTGTTCTTCTGCTACTCACCTGTCTTCTGGCTCTGTAAGGGGGTGACGGCAGGCTGCAGGAGTGTGCATCTAGGCGTACCCAGCGATCAGCACCCTCAGGAGCTAATGGTGTCCTGTCAGCCTGAAGCAGAGCCATTGAACTCACTAGAAGTTGGTCATACTTCTCTCCCCTAAGTCCCACGAAGCAGGGAGACTGTTGCCAGCAGCCTCCCTGAAAATAAAAAAAACTAACAAGTCTTTTCAGAGAAACTCAGTAGAGCTCCCCTGTAGTGCATCCAGTATCACTGCGCACAATACTAAAACTGGAGTCTGGAGGAGGGGCATAGAGGGAGGAGACAGTTCACACCCTTTGAAAGTCTTAAAGTGCCCATGTCTCCTGCGGATCCCGTCTATACCCCATGGTTCTTAATGTGACCCCAGCATCCTCTAGGACGTATGAGAAAACAAATAACGCACACACGAGGAGGAGAGAACTAAGGAAGCTATAAGGAGAAGAGGGGAGGGAGGGGGGGTTGAAAGGTAAGGTAGTAAAGGCATATTGGATAAACTACAACCTTATACATATTCATTAATGTACCAGTAGTTAGAAGTAGAAGAGCTCTAACAGAAACCACAAAGCTTATCTAAAGCCACACCACACTGGATATGCCCAATCTCATTTGATTTTTGAAGCAAAGCAGTATTGGACTTTGTTAATACATGGATGGGAGACTGCTTGGTAGTATCAGATTCTTTAGGTGTTTTTAAACTACCAACACCATTTTCTTGGTACATTTAATTTTTACATGTATTCTTTTATGTACCAGAAGTTAGAAGTAGAAGAGCTGTAACAGAAACCACCAGCTCATCTACAGCCACAGCACACTGGATTTACCCAATCTCTCCTGATCATGGAAGCTGAGCAGTGTTGGTCCTGGTTTTAGTACTTGGATGGGAGACCACAAGGAAATACCAGGAGCTGTGTGTATTTTTACAATACTAACACCGTTCTCTTGATGCATTCCATTTTGAAACATTGGGGCAGATCTATTAAGCCTGGTGAACTGATAAAGTGCAAGGTGATAAAGTACCAGCCAGTCAGCTCCTAACTGTCATTTTTCAAACCCAGCCTGTGACATGGCAATTAGGAGCTGATTGGCTGGTACTTTATCACCATGCAAATTATCATTTCACCAGGTTTAATAAATCGGCTGCTTACTCATTTATGTACGAGTAGTTAGAAGTAGAAGAACTCTAACAGAAACCACTAAGCTCATCTACAGCCACACCACACTGTATATGCCCAATATCACCTGATTTTAGGCCTGGTTTGTTCTTGGATGTGAGACCACCTGGGAATACCAGGTGCTGTAGGTAGTTTTATACTACCAACACCGTTCTCTTGATGCATTCCATTTTGAAACATTGGGGCAGATCTATTAAGCCTGGTGAACTGATAAACTGCAAGGTGATAAAGTACCAGCCAGTCAGCTCCTAACTGTCATTTTTCAAACCCAGCCTGTGACATGGCAATTAGGAGCGGATTGGCTGGTACTTTATCACCATGCAAATTATCATTTCACCAGGTTTAATAAATCGGCGGCTTACTCATTTATGTACGAGTAGTTAGAAGTAGAAGAACTCTAACAGAAACCCCTAAGCTCATCTACAGCCACACCACACTGTATATGCCTCTTCTTACATTCCGCTGCACTTATTGTGGGGTAGCCGCAATCCCTTCTGCTGTACGGTTCCACATTACATTGTTTCTTGTCACTTCCTGTTGATGCAGTAAGGAAACATCCAGGAATTACAGCAGCTTAGTTTTTTTTTTTTTTTAACTGGGGCAATTTAGCTAGATCACAGGGCAATTTAGCTCCTTTGGTCCTTTTTTAGGACCAGTAAATCAGACAGTTGAGCAAACTGAAAAACAGCTAACAGGAAATTTCCACTTAAATGGTATTTTCTAATCTTATCTGACCATGACTAAGAATAAAGGATACACAAGATAAACTCTTAGAGCCATGGACCTTATCCATGTTTAAGCTCCATCAAATCTGTAATCAATAGCACTACATGCTCCCACTTTACCACTGTACTATATACTCTACCTGTGTTTTTAAGGTAAAAACACCATTTAACCCCAGTGACACTTGAATTAAAGCAGCAGCCTCTGGAATAGCATTCCTTAGCATTAATCCCAGGAAATCTGCAATCTTCACGCTCTTTGATAGCCATGCTACATTGCTGTTTACTTGGATGGAGCAGAGAGCACAACATCAGGACATAGGAAATATTACAATGCATGATAAGAAAGGTGTGAGCTCTACAGCAAGGCCTCTAACCCTTTGCCAGTGCCAAATACATAGGGCTTAACTCAGATCTGATCACAGCAGCAAATTTATTAGCTAAAACCATGTACACTGCAGGGGGGGGGGGGTGTATAATATGTGCAGAGAGAGTTAGATTTTGGTGCGGTGTGTTCAAACTGAAATCTAAATTGCAGTGTAAAAACAAAACAGCCAGTATTTACCCTGCACACAAACAATATAACCCACCTAAATCTCTCTGCAAATGTTATATCTGCCCCCCCCCCCCATCCCTGCAGTGCACATGGTTTTGCCCACTAGCTAACAAATTTGCTGCATCTGGGAATTACAGCAGCTTAATATTTCTTTTTACAGAAGGTTCAGCAAATTAAATTATTTAGTGAAGTACTGTAATCATAACAGTTACAGGGATATTGTAGGTAGATTTATTGTCAGTGGATAAATGTAAAAATTAAACCCTTAGGCATAGTTCCAAAATGCTGTCATTGCAATCCAGATTTTAAGGATATCATGCTTGAGCACAGGTGACTTAATTAGAACTTCGGTCAATGTGAATTAACCATTGGACTCAACCATGGTTATCCTTAAAACCCAGGGGTCTATTTAAGATCGATCTTAATCGATGTTGGGCTTCCAGGTTGAAAAAAACACACACATTTGTTTTCACATTAAACAGACTGCCACATGAGAAAGCAGCAAGGATGCAGTGGCGTTAATGTTTCCTGGTGTCAACTTGTATTATTTCAGTAGACATTGAAATGAGGCTGCATCTTGCTGCCTTTCCAATGAAGCAAGTTTAATTTAGTAATAGGTGAAAAACCATCCTTACAAAGGTGTTAATCAGAGACTTGGCTTTGTGGACACTTTTCAGAGAACAAATTTGTTAGCATAAAAATAAAGCCAGAAAATGAAGAGCTGTTTAATCACTCGATTGGATTTTTCTGCCAGCATATTTTTTTTCTCTGCAACCCACTGCTAAATTGTGCTTCCTAGCTGTTTTTTATAAAATCACTGAATCAAATCTAACTCTGATTACATCAGAGAAGGCCATGTACCCTACACCATAAGAGGAGGTTTGAAATTTTGACTTGTCTACTTAAATATCACCAAAATCTGATCACAAGGTTAATTACGTCCCTGGGTGGGATTGAACCACCAACCTTTTGGTTAATAGCCAAACACACTAACCGATTGCGCCACAGAGACACTTTGCAAAAGTCCATACTGACAAAGGCTAATAAGCATTCATCTAAAACGTTTCCTAGAAAAACTTTAAAAAGTCAATAATCTGGAGAGTTTTTGTAAGATGTTTCTTCCATCAACCAACGAAGAAACACATTGGTACTTTCCCATGATGAGTGAGTGCTTCAGGATCTCTTGCACTTACATGTGCAGCAGAGTACTGCAATGGAAGCATGCTGGGCCCATAACCCAGAGGTAGGCAGATTGAAACTATCCTCTGCTATATGCATTTTTTTTGTTAATTAAAGTAATCCAAAACTGGGATTGATATTTTGTCTCTTTTATTTTTACTTAAAGTACAATAACTTTTACCATTTTAATTTGTTTTAATAGTATATTGACAGTATTATTTTCTTTCAAAAATCCACTTCATTTTCTTTACCCTATTATTAAAATGGTAATTGAAGAAGAGGAATTGTTGCTTTGACTGCAGCATTCCCGGGGTTAACTGGTGTTTCTTCAAGTCACAAGGTATGGAGCTGCTGTATAGTTACTCGCAAGTCAGTAGTTGTATGATGCTCACACCTGTTAAGCTGGATACACACAGAATGCCCTACACAGGGGGTGAAATGAGCGCCACCCCCACCCCCCGTACGTTCAGCACACATCACGCTGTGCTGAGCGGGGGGAGAGATGTGTGCTGAGCAGTTCGCTCAGCACACATCTCTCCCCAAAATCGGGCCGTGAATACGGACCTTTAAACTGGATCCACACTTAGATTATCTGTCCAATTTTTTTTTCTAGTTGAAACAAAATTATGCTAATATGTGGCAGCAAATTACAATTGACCATTTGTTCACAAACACTGGAAAACATCCAAAAATGGTCATTTAGATAAATTGGTTAAATCCATTTCATTTAGCTAATTTATCCAAACTACCTTTATTGTATCTTTGTGGGTGAATGATGTGTGGGTCAGTGTTGAGGGTGGTGGAGGAGATGGTTAATAGGCACAGCAGGGTGTGGACAGTCAAATAGTGTGCTTAGAGGTTCAGAGTCATTGTATGAGACTCTGGCAACAGTGACTTGATGAGTCTGGTGTCCATAGGGTGGGACGCATTAACCTTTTTATGCTATTGAAATAGTTCTCCTCCTGACCGACGCAGTTCCTTGCTCCGAGGTTGGTGTATTGTCCTGTTGCAGCGCCTCTCCACTGTGGTCACAGTGAGCTGTGTGGTGTTGCTGGCGCATGCCAATCTCCCCCCAACCTCCCTCTTGCATTTCAGACCTACGTACGCATGATGGGATCTTGTATGATATGCGCGTGTGCTGTAGAGATGAAAGTGGGGGTGAGGAGGCAGATCGTGAGATGGGGAAACTTTGTGGACTGTTAGCGAAGGGGAGCACTGGGCAATCTGAGTTGCAAAGAGGGCAGCAGAAGAGGTTATTGCATGTGCACTGGTGACAGGTCCATCCTTGGTGGCCAGCCTCAGTGGCAAAGGGGTACATGAGCTAGTGTCCCTTGGCCAGCCATGTACCATGGCCACCTCCCTACCTCCTATATATTCTCCCTGATCTGTCACTTTGTTACGGTCTGCTGCTGGCACTGGTGTATCGTCCTGCAGTTGCCGTCTCCGCCCATTGCTGTGACTTCCCCCAGAGTTAGCCACACAGAGTGACAGATCTGGGAAAATATATAGGAGATCATTACTTTCACTTGCAGCCTACCTTATTTTTTGCAGCCTAGCATGCTCCTGACCCCTTCTCTCACTAATACTTATACAACATTCATGAACTCATCTTAAGGTTTCTTTATTATTCAGTCACACTGTCTTGGATCCAAACCATTTCCTGTGGCATTGCAGTCAAACAATTGAGCTATTTACCCTTGCATAGAAAGGTATAATCTAAGCTAGAGAATTATATTTGGAGCTCACCTTGTACTTTGTGAAGAAATAATCAGCTTTGTGGCTGAGCAGATATATGGAGTGTGTGGCTGCACACTGCATTGATATGCTGAGTTGCAATGCTAATAATTTTTTTTTTTGCAAAGTACCAATAGCTTCATTGTGAAGGTGGAAAGAAGGGTGTTACGGCATGGAATGTACAAACTGCGAGACCCTGCTGGTAGCGCCTTTGTCTATTTAGTAGGAAGGGCACGTAACAGCCGGGGGGCAATGGAGGAAGCCCCTTTAGGGCTGGAGCCCGGCGGCAACTGACTCCGTTGTCTCTGGCAGTTCCGCCCCTGGACTAGAGGAATGGTCAAGAACATGGCAACATTTAATGCCAAAAAATGCAAAATCATACACGTCTCAAAAATGCAAAGGCTAACTATAATATTAAGGGCATTATAATGGCAAGAGGAAAGCTATCTAAGTATTACTATTTCAGGTAAGCAATGTAACAAAGCAATAGGAAAGGCAAGTCAGATGCTTGTTTGCATAGGTTAAAGAACCAGTAGCAGAAAAAAGTAATACAGGTTGAGTATCCCATATCCAAATATTCCGAAATACGGAATATTCCGAAATACGGACTTTTTTGAGTGAGACTGAGATAGTGAAACCTTTGTGTTTTGATGGCTCAGTGTACACAAACTTTGTTTAATACTCAAAGTTATTAAAAATATTGTATTAAATGAACTTCAGACTGTGTATAAGGTGTATATGAAACATAAATGAATTCTGTGAATGTACACACACTTTGTTTAATGCACAAAGTTATAAAAAATATTGGCTAAAATGACCTTCAGGCTGTGTGTATAAGGTGTATATGAAACATAAATGCCTTCTGTGTTTAGATTTAGGTCCCATCACCATAATATCTCGTTATGGTATGCAATTATTCCAAAATACAGAAAAATCCGATATCCAAAATTCCTCTGGTCCCAAGCATTTTGGATAAGGGATACTCAACCTGTAATGCCACTGTATAGGTCCTTGGTACAGCCACATTTAGAATCCTGTGTTCAGTTCCAGAAGCCATATCTCCAGAAGGCTGTAAATACATTAGGGCAACTAAAATTGTGCATGGCCTACATCACAAAACTTACCTGGAAATACTAAAAAATGTTGATGTGTATAGTTTGGAGAAGGGAAGAGGGAACATACAGTAATAGAAACATTTAAATATATAGAGAGGAATGTAATAGGGTGTGAGAATCAGAAAGTGAGAGATTTTGTGTTTTTTCCTGTTGTTGTTTTTTTTTTTTTGTTTGATTGTTTGTTTTTAAAGTGGCAATCCTTTACATGGCAAAACCAGGTTGATATTTGCCATGTAAAGGATTGCCACCGTGGGCATGTGTAGAAGGGGCACTGCTACTGTTGGCATTATGTGTGTAAGCTGCACTGATATGGTGGTTATGTGTATAAAGGGCACTGCGACTGTGGGTATTATTATTATTATTATTACATGCGGTGTAATGACAATAAGATAGTGCTACTGTGTGGCGTATTTTGATTTGGGGTGCTATTGTGTGGCCATGCCCCTTCCTTGTGATACCACACCTTCTTTTTTTAAGGAGCGCACTGTCCTTTTATTAAGTATTGGAGAGAGGGCCCAAATTAATAGTTTGCAGGGAGGCGCCAAACACCCTAGCACTGGCCCTTTGGTAGGGGACAGGATTTGCTTCTGCTTGTGCACATATGTTATGATTGCCAGCCAACAGCACTGGTTTTGCCTATAACACTAACTATAAATATTTTGAATTGGTCCTGGACCACCAATCCAAGGCACCCCTGCAAGTGTCCTGAGGCACCCCAGGGTGCAGTTTGAGAACCACTGGTCTAGTGAGTACCCAGGATAATTATTGTAGCTGGTCTGCGGGTAACAGCTCTCAGATCCACTTCTAGAAAAAAATGCAGCAATGTAATTTGAGTGACAAACTGCAGAGATGAACCCTTTCTGTGACTGCTGCACAGGGATCACACAAACTCTATTCATAGGGCTGACTTCACTTAGGGGAGATGTTCTCACCCCGCAAAGAAGTGCGAGTATATACCGCACTTACGGTACCATTGGATTTACAGATATTTTCTTGCAATACACTATGGGGGTCATTCTGAGTTGATTGCTCGCTAGCAGTTTTTAGCAGCCATGCAAACGCATTGTCGCTGCCCACTGGAGAGTGTATATTCACTTTGGAGAAGTGCGAACACTTGAGCAGCAGAGCGCCTGCAAAATCGTTTCAAAATAAGACCAGCACTGTAGTTACACTTCGTGTGCGTTGATTCTAACAACCGAGGGACGGCTTTTGATGTCACACACCCATCCAGCGAATGCCCAGCCACGTCTGCATTTCTTCTGCCACGCCTGCATTTTTACAAGCACTCCCTGAAAACGGTCAGTTGCCACCCAGAAATGCCCTCTTTCTGTCAATCTCCTTGTGGCCTGTTCTGTGATTGGAATAATCGCTAGAACTAGTGCAAAACCACAATGGACTTTGTACCCGTACGATGCGCATGCACATTACGGAGCATGCGCATGCACAGATTAGCCATTTTTTTTCAACTGATTGCTACGCAGCGAACAACGGCAGCATGCGATCAACTCGGAATGACCCCCTATATACATAGAAACATGGATTTTTTACTGCAGGAATTATGGTTAGTTTAGGGGTATCGGTTAGGGTCAACAGAGGTGTAGCTAGGGGTCCAAGCGCCCCTGGCAAAGTAAGGGACTGGCGCCCCCCCTTTCGATAAAGCATTGCAGTCCATTGGCGGTTACCATGTTGGAGCCACAGCAACTGACCCCCTCCCCCACACGCTGCCCTACATCATCGGCTGGGATTCACTGTTGGTGTGAAGCCACTGGGAACAGTCTGGTAGCATTAGCAGCAGTCTGTGTCATAGATAGGGAAGGCAGAAGGTTAACTAGCTAATAGCAGTCTGTTGGCAGCAGAGGCTGGGCGGGGGGCTGAGAATGAGCCAACGCTGATCAATGTCCAGTCTGCTTAGACAAAAATATTTTGTGATCAGGGCTGGTTCTAGACCAAAGGAGCCAATGGCAAAAATTTCCTTTGGCACCCCCCCCCCCCCCCCCACACACATACACACACACCAAAAAAGAACATATCCCAGTTTAACATAACGCTATGTGGTGCAAGGTGTGGAGCTGGTTACTTGTATCAGACCTCTGACATTTGCCTTTTCACCCATATTGCATACTTTTTCTTGCAGGTTGTGTCTTAATTCAAGAAGTGTTCTAAGTACTTCAGCTTAGTATCTTTACTGACCCCTCTTTACCCCACACTACATAACTGACCCCTCTATACCCTACACTACATCACTGACCTTTCTATAACCATCACTGCATTACTGACCCCTCTATACAGTACACTGACCTCTATATACCTGCTAGTACATCCCTGATGCCTATATTCTAGAGATGAGCGGGTTCGGTTTCTTTGAATCCGAACCCGCACGAACTTCACTTTTTTTTTCACGGGTCCGAGCGACTCGGATCTTCCCGCCTTGCTCGGTTAACCCGAGCGCGCCCGAACGTCATCATGACGCTGTCGGATTCTCGCGAGACTCGGATTCTATATAAGGAGCCGCGCGTCGCCGCCATTTTCACACGTGCATTGAGATTGATAGGGAGAGGACGTGGCTGGCGTCCTCTCCATTTAGATTAGATTTAGAAGAGAGAGAGAGAGAGAGATTGCTGTGATACTGTAGATTAGAAGAGAGTGCAGAGTGCAGACAGAGTTTAGTGACTGACGACCACAGTGACCAGTGACCACCAGAGACAGTGCAGTTGTTTGTTTTATTTAATATATCCGTTCTCTGCCTGAAAAAAATGATACACAGTCACACAGTGACTCAGTCTGTGTGCACTGCTCAGCCCAGTGTGCTGCACATCAATGTATTGTATATAAAGCTTATAATTGTGGGGGAGACTGGGGAGCACTGCAGGTTGTTATAGCAGGAGCCAGGAGTACATGATAAATAATATTATATTAAAATTAAACAGTGCACACTTTTGCTGCAGGAGTGCCACTGCCAGTGTGACTAGTGGTGACCAGTGCCTGACCACCAGTATATTAGTAGTATTGTATACTATCTCTTTATCAACCAGTCTATATTAGCAGCAGACACAGTACAGTGCGGTAGTTCACGGCTGTGGCTACCTCTGTGTCGGCACTCGGCAGGCAGTCCGTCCATCCATAATTGTATTATATACCACCTAACCGTGGTTTTTTTTTTCTTTCTTTATACCGTCGTCATAGTCATACTAGTTGTTACGAGTATACTACTATCTCTTTATCAACCAGTGTACAGTGCGGTAGTTCACGGCTGTGGCTACCTCTGTGTCGGAACTCGGCAGGCAGTCCGTCCATCCATAATTGTATTATAATATATACCACCTAACCGTGGTTTTTTTTTCGTTCTTTATACCGTCGTCATACTAGTTGTTACGAGTATACTACTATCTCTTTATCAACCAGTGTACAGTGCGGTAGTTCACGGCTGTGGCTACCTCTGTGTCGGAACTCGGCAGGCAGTCCGTCCATCCATAATTGTATTATAATATATACCACCTAACCGTGGTTTTTTTTTCGTTCTTTATACCGTCGTCATACTAGTTGTTACGAGTATACTACTATCTCTTTATCAACCAGTGTACAGTGCGGTAGTTCACGGCTGTGGCTACCTCTGTGTCGGCACTCGGCAGGCAGTCCGTCCAACCATAATTGTATTATATACCACCTAACCGTGGTTTTTTTTTCATTCTTTATACCGTCGTCATACTAGTTGTTACGAGTATACTACTATCTCTTTATCAACCAGTGTACAGTGCGGTAGTTCACGGCTGTGGCTACCTCTGTGTCGGCACTCGGCAGGCAGTCCGTCCAACCATAATTGTATTATATACCACCTAACCGTGGTTTTTTTTTCATTCTTTATACCGTCGTCATACTAGTTGTTACGAGTATACTACTATCTCTTTATCAACCAGTGTACAGTGCGGTAGTTCACGGCTGTGGCTACCTCTGTGTCGGCACTCGGCAGCCCGTCCATAATTGTATATACCAGTGACCTAACCGTGGTTTTTTTTTCTTTCTTTATACATACATACTAGTTACGAGTATACTATCTCTTTATCAACCAGTCTATATATTAGCAGCAGACACAGTACAGTGCGGTAGTTCACGGCTGTGGCTACCTCTGTGTCGGCACTCCGCAGCCCGTCCATAATTGTATATACCAGTGACCTAACCGTGGTTTTTTTTTCTTTCTTTATACATACATACTAGTTACAAGTATACTATCTCTTTATCAACCAGTCTATATATTAGCAGCAGACACAGTACAGTGCGGTAGTTCACGGCTGTGGCTACCTCTGTGTCGGCACTCGGCAGCCCGTCCATAATTGTATATACCAGTGACCTAACCGTGGTTTTTTTTTCTTTCTTTATACATACATACTAGTTACGAGTATACTATCTCTTTATCAACCAGTCTATATATTAGCAGCAGACACAGTACAGTGCGGTAGTTCACGGCTGTGGCTACCTCTGTGTCGGCACTCGGCAGCCCGTCCATAATTGTATATACCAGTGACCTAACCGTGGTTTTTTTTTCTTTCTTTATACATACATACTAGTTACGAGTATACTATCTCTTTATCAACCAGTCTATATATTAGCAGCAGACACAGTACAGTGCGGTAGTTCACGGCTGTGGCTACCTCTGTGTCGGCACTCGGCAGCCCGTCCATAATTGTATATACCACCTAACCGTGGTTTTTTTTTCTTTCTTTATACATACATACTAGTTACGAGTATACTATCTCTTTATCAACCAGTCTATATATTAGCAGCAGACACAGTACAGTGCGGTAGTTCACGGCTGTGGCTACCTCTGTGTCGGCACTCGGCAGCCCGTGCATAATTGTATATACCAGTGACCTAACCGTGGTTTTTTTTTCTTTCTTTATACATACATACTAGTTACGAGTATACTATCTCTTTATCAACCAGTCTATATATTAGCAGCAGACACAGTACAGTGCGGTAGTTCACGGCTGTGGCTACCTCTGTGTCGGCACTCGGCAGCCCGTCCATAATTGTATATACCACCTAACCGTGGTTTTTTTTTCTTTCTTTATACATACATACTAGTTACGAGTATACTATCTCTTTATCAACCAGTCTATATATTAGCAGCAGACACAGTACAGTGCGGTAGTTCACGGCTGTGGCTACCTCTGTGTCGGCACTCGGCAGCCCGTCCATAATTGTATATACCAGTGACCTAACCGTGGTTTTTTTTTCTTTCTTTATACATACATACTAGTTACGAGTATACTATCTCTTTATCAACCAGTCTATATATTAGCAGCAGACACAGTACAGTGCGGTAGTTCACGGCTGTGGCTACCTCTGTGTCAGCACTCGGCAGCCCGTCCATAATTGTATACTAGTATCCAATCCATCCATCTGCATTGTTTACCTGAGGTGCCTTTTAGTTGTGCCTATTAAAATATGGAGAACAAAAATGTTGAGGTTCCAAAATTAGGGAAAGATCAAGATCCACTTCCACCTCGTGCTGAAGCTGCTGCCACTAGTCATGGCCGAGACGATGAAATGCCAGCAACGTCGTCTGCCAAGGCCGATGCCCAATGGCATAGTACAGAGCATGTCAAAACCAAAACACCAAATATCAGTAAAAAAAGGACTCCAAAACCTAAAATAAAATTGTCGGAGGAGAAGCGTAAACTTGCCAATATGCCATTTACCACACGGAGTGGCAAGGAACGGCTGAGGCCCTGGCCTATGTTCATGGCTAGTGGTTCAGCTTCACATGAGGATGGAAGCACTCAGCCTCTCGCTAGAAAAATGAAAAGACTCAAGCTGGCAAAAGCAGCACAGCAAAGAACTGTGCATTCTTCGAAATCCCAAATCCACAAGGAGAGTCCAATTGTGTCGGTTGCGATGCCTGACCTTCCCAACACTGGACGTGAAGAGCATGCGCCTTCCACCATTTGCACGCCCCCTGCAAGTGCTGGAAGGAGCACCCGCAGTCCAGTTCCTGATAGTCAGATTGAAGATGTCAGTGTTGAAGTACACCAGGATGAGGAGGATATGGGTGTTGCTGGCGCTGGGGAGGAAATTGACCAGGAGGATTCTGATGGTGAGGTGGTTTGTTTAAGTCAGGCACCCGGGGAGACACCTGTTGTCCGTGGGAGGAATATGGCCGTTGACATGCCAGGTGAAAATACCAAAAAAATCAGCTCTTCGGTGTGGAGGTATTTCACCAGAAATGCGGACAACAGGTGTCAAGCCGTGTGTTCCCTTTGTCAAGCTGTAATAAGTAGGGGTAAGGACGTTAACCACCTCGGAACATCCTCCCTTATACGTCACCTGCAGCGCATTCATAATAAGTCAGTGACAAGTTCAAAAACTTTGGGTGACAGCGGAAGCAGTCCACTGACCAGTAAATCCCTTCCTCTTGTAACCAAGCTCACGCAAACCACCCCACCAACTCCCTCAGTGTCAATTTCCTCCTTCCCCAGGAATGCCAATAGTCCTGCAGGCCATGTCACTGGCAAGTCTGACGAGTCCTCTCCTGCCTGGGATTCCTCCGATGCATCCTTGCGTGTAACGCCTACTGCTGCTGGCGCTGCTGTTGTTGCCGCTGGGAGTCGATGGTCATCCCAGAGGGGAAGTCGTAAGCCCACTTGTACTACTTCCAGTAAGCAATTGAATGTTCATCAGTCCTTTGCGAGGAAGATGAAATATCACAGCAGTCATCCTACTGCAAAGCGGATAACTGAGTCATTGACAACTATGTTGGTGTTAGACGTGCGTCCGGTATCCGCCGTTAGTTCACAGGGAACTAGACAATTTATTGAGGCAGTGTGCCCCCGTTACCAAATACCATCTAGGTTCCACTTCTCTAGGCAGGCGATACCGAGAATGTACACGGACGTCAGAAAAAGACTCACCAGTCTCCTAAAAAATGCAGTTGTACCCAATGTCCACTTAACCACGGACATGTGGACAAGTGGAGCAGGGCAGGGTCAGGACTATATGACTGTGACAGCCCACTGGGTAGATGTATGGACTCCCGCCGCAAGAACAGCAGCGGCGGCACCAGTAGCAGCATCTCGCAAACGCCAACTCTTTCCTAGGCAGGCTACGCTTTGTATCACCGCTTTCCAGAATACGCACACAGCTGAAAACCTCTTACGGCAACTGAGGAAGATCATCGCGGAATGGCTTACCCCAATTGGACTCTCCTGTGGATTTGTGGCATCGGACAACGCCAGCAATATTGTGTGTGCATTAAATATGGGCAAATTCCAGCACGTCCCATGTTTTGCACATACCTTGAATTTGGTGGTGCAGAATTTTTTTAAAAACGACAGGGGCGTGCAAGAGATGCTGTCGGTGGCCAGAAAAATTGCGGGACACTTTCGGCGTACAGGCACCACGTACAGAAGACTGGAGCACCACCAAAAACTACTGAACCTGCCCTGCCATCATCTGAAGCAAGAAGTGGTAACGAGGTGGAATTCAACCCTCTATATGCTTCAGAGGTTGGAGGAGCAGCAAAAGGCCATTCAAGCCTATACAATTGAGCACGATATAGGAGATGGAATGCACCTGTCTCAAGTGCAGTGGAGAATGATTTCAATGTTGTGCAAGGTTCTGATGCCCTTTGAACTTGCCACACGTGAAGTCAGTTCAGACACTGCCAGCCTGAGTCAGGTCATTCCCCTCATCAGGCTTTTGCAGAAGAAGCTGGAGGCATTGAAGAAGGAGCTAAAAGGGAGCGATTCCGCTAGGCATGTGGGACTTGTGGATGCAGCCCTTAATTCGCTTAACAAGGATTCACGGGTGGTCAATCTGTTGAAATCAGAGCACTACATTTTGGCCACCGTGCTCGATCCTAGATTTAAAGCCTACCTTGGATCTCTCTTTCCGGCAGACACAGGTCTGCTGGGGTTGAAAGACCTGCTGGTGACAAAATTGTCAAGTCAAGCGGAACGCGACCTGTCAACATCTCCTCCTTCACATTCTCCCGCAACTGGGGGTGCGAGGAAAAGGCTCAGAATTCCGAGCCCACCCGCTGGCGGTGATGCAGGGCAGTCTGGAGCGACTGCTGATGCTGACATCTGGTCCGGACTGAAGGACCTGACAACGATTACGGACATGTCGTCTACTGTCACTGCATATGAATCTCTCAACATTGATAGAATGGTGGAGGATTATATGAGTGACCGCATCCAAGTAGGCACGTCACACAGTCCGTACTTATACTGGCAGGAAAAAGAGGCAATTTGGAGGCCCTTGCACAAACTGGCTTTATTCTACCTAAGTTGCCCTCCCACAAGTGTGTACTCCGAAAGAGTGTTTAGTGCCGCCGCTCACCTTGTCAGCAATCGGCGTACGAGGTTACATCCAGAAAATGTGGAGAAGATGATGTTCATTAAAATGAATTATAATCAATTCCTCCGCG